>NW_022589825.1:544492-773361 GCF_004348235.1 Phoca vitulina | reverse complement strand
CAACATACACACTCACAGCCTTACTCTTGGCCTCAGGGACTCTCAGATGGTCCCAGGACAATCCCAGTCTGAGGTCTGGATGACAGAGGTTGGGGCAGAGGCAGGGTAGGCTACATAATTTGTGAGGCCCTTTGTAAAATGATAATGCAAAGCCCCTTGTTCAAAGAGCAAGGGAAAAGGTACCTTTAAAGGGACTAAAATATAAAGCTTTTCTTTCTCCTGTGGTCTCTCTTTTGACTTTTCATTTTTTTAAGTAGACTTCATTTTTTAGAATAGTTTTGGATTCACAGAAATTAAGAAGATATAGAGAATTCCAATATGTTCCACACCCAGTAGCACCTTACATTAATATGGTACATTTGCTATAACTAATGAACCAATATTGACATATTGTCATTAGTTGAAGTTTATACTTTATTAAAATTTCCTTTTTTTTTCTTTTTTAACTAATGCCCCTTTTCTACTCCTGGGCCCCATCCAGAATGCCACATTACTTTTAGTTGTCATATCTCCTTAGGCTCCCCTTGGCTATGACAGTTTCTCAGACTTTCTCTGATTTTTTTTTTTTTTAAGATTTTTATTTATTTGACAGAGAGAGACACAGCAAGAGGGGGAACACAAGCAGGGGGAGTGGGAGAGGGAGACGCAGGCTTCCCGCGGAGCAGGGAGCCCGATGTGGGGCTCATCCCAGGAGCCTGGGATCGTGACCTGAGCCAAAGGCAGACGCTTAACAACTGAGCCACCCAGGCGCCCTCTCAGACTTTCTCTGATTTTGATAACATTTACAATATCTAATGGGATTTGGCTGGTGTTTTTCTCTTGCTTAGACTGGGATTATGGGTTTTGGGGAGGAACATCACAGAGATAAAGTACCATTTCATCACATCATATCAAGGCTACATGCTATCAATAGGATTTATGACCATGGATGTTGACCTTGACATGGTGCTTTTTATTTATTATGTAAAATTTTGTATTATTAGCATGAATTTTATAGTTCATCGTTGTATTCTTTGATGCCAGTTTTAAGTGCAAACACGAGAGCATTTGACTCATACACAGAATCACCAAAATTGCACAATTCATCTTTTGTAGCTTGTACATGCATTTGTACTTACTTCTTACTGGAATAATGGAAATGCTGCACAGAAGTAAACTTTCTATTTCTTTTCTTGATACGTGTACATATGCACATTCTACAAAAGGACTGAAAGGTGAAGAACTGTGGGTTGCTCTATTTTTCCTTTCCTTCTCTTTTTTTAAAGTTTCTTTTTAATTTAAGTAATTTCTACACCCAAAATGGGGCTTGAACTCACGACCCCAAGATGAAGAGTCTCAGGCTCTTCTGACTGAGCCAACTAGGTGGCCCTCCCTTTCTTTCTTTGTCATCATTTTCAATAGAAGTGGTTGGCAAATACAGGGAAGTTACACATGCAAGAAAGGCTGTGATTGGGTTTCTTGGTCATTTGTGTTTCTTAGAATGCATTCTGTGTTGGAAGTAAGTTCTGAATGGAACCAAAACGGTCGCCACTCCTGGCAGTTAGCAGTTATAGAAGTAACATGCTCACCATTTACTTGCTCCAGTGCATCATGTAGTATCTTTGTATGGTTTTGGTAACAGGATAATAGTGGCCTCGGATGAGTGGGGAAGTATTCTATTTTTTGGAAAAGTTTGTGAAGCAGTGGTACTCATTCGTCTTTATATGTTTGGTAGAACTCACCAGTGAAGCCATCTGGAACTAGATTTTTCCATCTCAGTGGCTTTATGTTTACTAATTCATTCTCTTATTATAGGTGTGTTCATATTTGCTATTTCATCTGGAGTCCGTTTTGGTAGTTTGTGTCTTTCTAGGAATTTGTCCATTTCATCGAAATTATCTAATGTATTGGCATACAGTTATTCATAGTATTCCTTCCTAGTCCTTTTATTTCTGTAAAGTCAGTAGATATATCCTCTCTTTCATTTCTGACTCTGGTAATTTGAGTTTTCTTTCTTTTTCTTTTCCTGGGTCATCAATCTATCTTTTTAAAAGATTTTCTTTATTTATTTGACATTGAGAGAGAGAACATAAGCAGGGGGAGCGGCAGAGGGAGAGGGAGAAGCAGGCTCCCTGCTGAGCAGGGAGCCCCGACATGACGCGGGGCTCAATCCCAGGACCCTGGGATCATGACCTGAGCCGAAGGCAGACGCTTCACCGACTGAGCCACCCAGGCGCTCCTGGGTAATCAATCTAAAGATTTGTCAACTTTGTTAATATTTGTAGAGAATCAGCTTTTGGTTCTATTGATTTTTTCTATTTTTTTTTTTTCTATTCTGTTTCATTAGTTTCTGTCTAGTCTTTTTTAATGCCCTCTTTCTATTCACTTTAGGTTTAGTTTGCTCTTTTTCAGGGTGTTATGGTGGAAAGTTAGGTTATTGATTTGAGATCTTTCTTTTTCTTTAAGATTTTATTTATTTATTTGAGAGAGAGAGAGAGAGAGAGAGAGACACAGTGAGTGGGGGGAGGGGCAGAAGGACAAGCAGACTTCCTGCTGAGTGTGGAGCCTGACGTGGGGCTCGATCCCAGGACCCTGAGATCATGACCTGAGCTGAAGTCAGATGCTTAACTGACTGAGCCACCCAGACACCCCTTTCTTTTTTTTTTTTTAATAGGCATGTACAGCAATAAATGTCCATCTAGGCATTGCTTTAGCTGCATCCCATAAGTTTTGATATGTTATATCTTCAGTTGCATTCATCTCAATATACTTTATGATTTCCCTTTTAATTTCTTCTTTGATCCATTGGTTATTTAGGAGTGGTTGTTTAATTTCCACATATTTATGATTTTCCCAAATTTCTTTCTGTTTTTGTTTTCTACTTTTATTTTGTATTAGCAGAAAACATACTATTATTTCTAATCTTTCAAATTTATTTTGGTTTGTTTTATTGCCTAGCATATGGTCATTTCTGGAGTATGTTGTTCCATGTGCACTTGAGAATATATATCCTCTTGCTGTTGGGTGGAGTATTCTATAGATGTCAATTAGGTCTAGTTGGTTTATAATGTTCAAGTCTTCTATTTTCTTTTTTTAAAGTAATCTCTAGCCCCAATGTGGCTTGAACTCATGACCCTGAGATCAAGAGTCTTATGCTCTACCAACTGAGCCAACTAGGTGCTCCAAGTCTTCTATTTTCTTGTTGATCTTCTGCCTAATTGTTCTATCCATTATTAAAAGTTGAAAGTCTCCAACTGTTATCATTGAATTATCTATTTCTCTCTTCATTTTTGACAGTTTTTCTTCATGTATTTTGATGGTCTCTATTAGGTGCATATATATTTATAACTGTTATATCTTCCTAATGGATTGACCCTTTTATTATTATAAAATTTCTCTTTGTCAAAATTTTTTATTCTAAAGTCTATTTTATGGGGCCCCTGGGTGGCTCAGTTGTTAAGCGTCTGCCTTCGGCTCAGGTCGTGGTCCCAGGGTCCTGGGATCAAGCCCTGCATCGGGCTCCCTGCTCAGTGGGGAGTCTGCTTCTCCCTCTCCCACTCCCCCTGCTTGTGTTCCCTCTCTAGCTGTGTCTCTCTCTGCCAAATAAATAAAATCTTTAAAAAAAATAAAGTCATGGGCACCTGGGTGGCTCAGTTGGTTGAGCGACTGCCTTCGGCTCAGGTCATGATCCTGGAGTCCCGGGATCGAGTCCCACATCGGGCTCCCTGCTCAGCAGGGAGTCTGCTTCTCCCCCTGACCCTTCCCCCTCTCATGCTCTCTCTCTCTCTCTCATTCTCTCTCTCAAATAAATAAATAAAAAATCTTAAAAAAAAAAAAAAAGTCATTTTGTCTGATTATTGCTATAGCCACTCCATTTTCTTGTGGTTGCTGTGTATATATCGTTTTTATCCTTTTACTTTCAATCTGTTTGTATTTTTGAATCTAATATGTGTCTCCTGTAAATAGCATATTATTAGGTTTTGGTTTTTTTATATTCAGTCTGATAACCCTGCCTTTTTTTGGATAGCTTAATCCAATCATACTTTGTTATCACTTCAATAGTTAAATTTAGATCTGCCATTTTACTTTTTGTTATCTATATGTCACATATCTTTTTTGTCCCTTTATTCCTCTTTCGCATTAAGTGAATGCTTTCTAATGTTGCATTTTAGTGTTATTAATGATTTTTTTTGCTCTATATTTTAGTTATGTCCTTAGTGTTTGCTCTAGTGCTTACCATATACGTATTAACTTAGAATCAGCTTCAGATTTATACTAATTTAATTCTAGTGAGATCCAGAAATATTACTCCTATGTAACTCTATTCCACTGATTTTATTGTTATATATAATATACCTATACATCTTGCAAACCCAACAATACACTGTTATAATTATTACTTTGTGTAATTTTACATATTTTAGAGACTCGGAGGGAAGAAAAGAAAGCAAGTATATGCTTCTAACTTATGTTAATCTTTTTTTTGGTAAAGATTTTATTTATTTATTTGACAGAGAGAGAGCACAAGTAGGGGGAGCAGCAAAGGGGGAGGGAGAAGCAGGCCCCCTGCAGAGCAGGGAGCCCAATGCTGGGCTCGATCCCAGGACCCTGGGATCATGACCTGACCCGAAGGCAGATGCTTAACCAACTGATCCACCCAGGCACCCCTGTTATGTTAATCTTCTTATGTATAATTTCTGGATCTCTTCACTTGGTTCCTTGGGATTCAAGTTACCATTGGGAGTCATTTTCTTAGCTAATATAGCACTTAATAGTGTGTCACATTTCTCTGAGGCTTTGTACCTTTTTCTTCAGCCTTTTTCTCTCTGTTGTTTAGATTGCTTAATCTCTATCACTCTATCTTCGAGTTCACTAATTAGTCTTCCAGTTCAAATATACTGTTGAATTTTTCATGTCAGTTATTGTACTTTTCAACTCCTGAATTTCCATTTGTTCTTTTAAAATTTATTTTTAATTTTTTAATTACTTTTTAAGATTTTATTTATTTATTTGAGAGAGAGAATGTGCATGAACAGTAGGGAGGGGCAGAGGGAGAGGGAGAAGCAGGCTCCCCGCCAAGCAGGGAGCCTGACACTGGGGCTCGATCCCAGGACCCCAAGACCATGACCTGAGCTGAAGGCAGATGCCCAACCTACTGAGCCTCCCAGGAGCCTCATTTGTTCTTTTTTAAAAAATAATTTCTCTTTATTGATATTCTGTATTTGATTTCACATTGTCATCATATCTTCCTTTCTTCTTCAATCATGGTTTCCTTTAATTCTGGAATCACATTTATAGTGGCTACATTAAAGTCTTTTTTAATCTGATATCTGGTCACTCTTACAGGCAGTTTCTGTTGCCTGCTTTTTTTTCCCTGATAGATGGGGCATACTTTCCTGTTTCTTTGCATATCTCATAATATTTTGTTGGAATCTGGACATTTTAGATAATATATTGTAGCAGCTCTGGGTATTGGCTCCTCCTCCCCATTGGGGGTTAGTTTTTGTTATTTTTCTGTTTGTTTGGTGACTAGCTGGATTATTTTAGGTAACTCATTTTAGATACTTCAGCTAGTCTCTAAACAAATGTCTATGTCCACACGCAGTGTGAAACCTCTAACGTTGTTCCTCAGTGGGCACAGCTTTAGCTATGCCCACAGTCAGCCTGGGATGACAGCGGTTTGGCAGGGTTCTCTATGTCTATTTCCCGGACAAACGTGCCTGTTAAACACCACTAATTGTGTGCTGATTGCCCTATTGTTTTCAGCGATGCCCTGAGGCATAAATTGTTCTACAGACGGAGATTAGTTCTGCTCCCAGGTCTTCTCTTAGCTTTCTCTTTCAGATTTTCTTTGGTAAATGAGCTGACCTACAGTTCAGTCTCTATCTCCAATGAATCTACCAGTGTCCTCTCAATTGCTTTTCACCAGGTGTGGTGTTATCTGGCACTACTTCTGACACCAAAGGCATTGTGTTTTTCAACACCATCCCGTTCTCTGATTCTCCAACACCACCTAGCTTTCCTACAGTTCAACCCAATTCTGGCACTAACTCACTAGTTAGTGCAGACCTCATAGGTTAAGGGCTCAGTTTTGCAAGAGTGCCCCACTTCAGATACTTGCCACAAATGGGGTGCCCAGGCTACCCACACTTCTGCCCAGGCAACTACAAATTTGTAGGTTCCCATGACCCCCTCCAGTTTTAGTACTTTACTAGAACAACTCACAGAACTCAAGAAAGTGCTTTAGTTACTGGTACTGGTTTATTTTAAAGGATACAACTCTGAAACAGCTACATGGAAGAGAAACACAGAGCAAGGTATTGGGGGTAGGGAATGGTGCAGGATTTCCATGTACATTGATGTGTTCGCCAACCTGGAAGCTCCCTAAACCCTGTCATTTAGGGAGGTTTATGGATATTTCATTACACAGGCATGATTGATTAAATCATTGGTCATTGGTGATTGAATTCAATCTCCAGCCCCTCTCCCTCCTGAGAGGTTGGGGGAAGGGAGATGGGACAGAAAATTCCAACCTTCTAATAATCTGTTGGTCTTTCGGGTGACCAGCCCCCATTCTGAAGCTATCTAGAGGCCTGTGAATCACTTCATTAGTATAAACTCAGATGTGGTCAAATGGGGCTCATTATGAATAACAAAAGACAGTCCTATAATTTAGGAAACCCCAAGAGTTTTAGGAGCTCTGTGCCAGGAACTGGAGACCAAGACCAAATATATATATTTTTATTATACTACACAGTACAACCTCCACTGTTTTCAAGAGCTCCTTTAGGCTCAATCTGATGTAGTTTTGGAATATAGGTGAGGTTCAGTGGGGTGGAGTCTGGAGCCGACGACCAAGAAAGAATTCTTGAGGCGTCTTTGATGCAAAATGGTGGTTTATTAAAGCACGGGGACAGGACCCGAGGGCAGAAAGAGCTGCTGCTCCGGGGTTGTCAGGGGTGGCTGATTATATACTATGGGGTTGGGGAGGTGAGGACAAAGGGGGTGGCCAGAAGGACTGTCATATGTTAAAGACTCTCAGGATACTGGAGGCCTGGTTATTGTCAAGCCAAGGTTGTTTTTCCCCCTAATGAGGCTCTAACGCGAAGACAGTTGGGAGTTTTCTGGAGGAGTGTTACATTCCTCCTATCACACTCCTTGTTAATGGGCTTCAGGTTCAAAAGAAATTCAATTTTATTTACATTTCCTTCTGCCTCAGCCTCCCTCAGTTTCACATAGGGGAGGGTGATGTTAGGGCTTCAGGAAACTGAGTTATGGGTCTCTGGAAGTTAGGTTATTGATAAGAAAGCTTCTTCCTTGTAAATCACTAGGACATTTGTAAACTGAGGGAGATCTTGTCCTGCAGGACTGTGATCTCTATAAGTTAACCATTTGTTTTTCCTTTAGGGCAGCCAGGAATGCCTGAGGAATGTCACACATAACACATGGGGGCAGGGGGGTGTAGGGTGTCAGCTTCTGCTTTGTCCTCAGCTAGCCTTCTGCTCCCTCATCAGATCTTCTCCGCACACTGTTGCAATTGAAGTCATTTCCTTTGGGAAGAGATTTAAAGCTCTCTGTTTGACAGCCTGCTTCTTCTCCCCCCAGATAAAATATCTGAGCCATGGCTCTGGAGTTTGCAGTATTTATTTTATTTATTTTATATTATCACGAAATATACCTTCAAATAATATTATATGACTTCATGGATAATGGAAGAAGTTTACAACCATGTATTTCCCCCTCTCATCCTTTTTTTCTGTTGTCTTATTTTTACTTCTACATATGTTATAAACACACAATACATTGTTGTTTTTTTATTGTATAATCATTTCTCATTAACAGTGTTATTGACTATAACTATGTAAACATAGTTTATATGCTATATAATTCACTCATGTAAAGTGTGCAAATCAGTGGTTTTTAGTATATCCATAGGGTTGGACAACCATCACCCAATCTAATTTTTTATTATCCCGGGGCTCGTGGGTGGCTCAGTCAGTTAAGCATCTGCCTTCAGCACAGGTCATGATCTCAGGGTCCTGGGATCGAGCCCCGTGTCGTTGTTGTCATCCTCATCCTCGTCCTCCTCGTCGTCGGGCAGGGAGCCTGCTTCTCTCTCTCCCTCTGTGGCTCGCACCGTTTGTGCTCTCGTTCTCTCTGTCCAATAAATAAATAAAATCTTAAAAAAAGAACATTTTTATTATCCCCAAAAGAAGCTTGGTATTCATTACCAATCATTTTCTTTCCCCACCCTACTGCCAACCCCAAGCAGCCATGAATCTACTTTCCATCTCTACAGATTTGCTGATACGGCAGTTTCTTAGAAATTGAATAATACAATATAGGGTCTTCTGTGGCTAACTTCTTTCACTTAGCATATTGTTTTCAAGGTTTATCCATGTCATAGCATGTATCAATACTTCTTCCTTTTTTTTTTTTTTAGATTTTGTTTGTCAGAGAGAGAGAGCACAAGCAGGGGGAGCTGCAGAGGCAGAGGGAAAAGCAGACTCCCCGCCCAGCAAGAAGCCTGATGTGGGACTCAATCCCAGGACCCTGGGCTCACTACCCAAGCCGAAGGCAGACGCTCAACCAACTGAGCCACCCAGGCATCCCTGTACTTCTTCCTTTTATTGTCAAATATATTCTATGATATACCACATATGGTTTAATCTACTCATCAATTGATAGACATTTGGGGTTCTTCCAATTTTTCTATTGGCTATTATAAACAATGCTGCTATGAACATTTGTGTTTAAGTTTTATGTAGCCATATCTTTTTATTTCTGTTGGGTATATACCAAGGAGTAGAATTGCTGGGTCATATGATAAGTCTATGTTTAACATTTTGAAGTACTGCCAATCTATTTTCCAAATTGGGTACAGCATTTTACATTCCCATCAACAATGTTTAAGGGATCCAGTTTCTCATCATCCTTGCCAAAACTTATTTTCCATTCTTTTCATTTTGCTATCATATTATATGTGAACTGTTACCTCCTTTTGGTTCTGATTTGCATTTCCCTAATGATTAATGATATTGAGCTTTTTTTTAAAAGTGCCTATTGGTTATCTGTGTATCTTGGAGAAATACTTACTCAAATAATTTGCCAATTTTTAAATTGGGTCATTTGTCTTCTTATGGTTGAATTTCCAGAGTTCTTTATATATTCTGGAAATTAGTTCTTTATCAAATATATGATTTGCAAGTATTTTTTCCCATTCTTTGGGTTGTCTTTTCACTTTCTTAATGGTGTCATTGGAAGCACAAAACTTTTTCATTTTGATAGTGTCTAATATATCCTATCTTTTGTCACACATACTTTTGTTGTCATATCTAAGAAAGCATTATTAAGCCCAAGGTCATGAAGATTTCCTCCTATGTTTTCTTGTAAGGGTTTTATAATTTTAGCTCTTATATTAATACTTATGACCCAGATTGAGTTAGTTTTGGTATATTATGATGTAGCGGTCTAAATTCAATCTGTGGCATGTGGATATCCAATTGTTCCACCACTTTAGTTTCCAAACTATTCTTTCCCCTTCAGTTATCTTGGCACATTTGTCAAAAATCAATTGAGCTGAAATATGAGAGTTTACTCTTAAGCTCTCAGTTCTTTTCCATTGATCTATATTATCTGTCCTCATAGCAGTACCACATTGTCTTGATTATTGTTATTTTGTGGTAAGTTTTGAAATTGGAAGGAAGAGCCAATATTATTCTTTCTAAGATTATTTTTTTCTGTTCTGGATTCCGTGAATTTGGAATTGTCTTTTTCTACATAGAAGCCAGATGGGATTTTGATAGGGGTTGCATTGAATCTGTAAATCAATTAGAGAATATTGCCATCTGAACAATACTGCCTTTCAATCCATGAACATGGGATTTCCCTTTATTTTAAGTCTTCTTTTTTTAAATTTTTTAAAGGTTTATTTATTTATTAGAGAGAGAGTGAGTGAGTGAGCGCAGGGGAGGGACAAAGGGAGAGAGAGAGAGAATCCTGAGCAGACTCCCTGCTGAGCACGGAGTCAACCCTGAGATCATGACCTGAGCCGAAATCAAGACTTGGACACTCAACTGACTGAGCCACCCAAGTGCCCCTTCTTTATTTTTTTAAAATAATATTTTGTGGTTTCAATATATAAGTCTGGCATTTTTTTTGTTAGATATATTACTAACAATGTTTTTGTTTTTGATGCCACTGTAAATGGAATTATTTTCTCAAGTTCACTTTCAGATTGTTAATTTCTAATGTAAAGAAGTACAATTGAGGGACACCTGGGTGGCTCAGTCGTTAAGCATCTGCCTTCCGCTCAGGTCACGATCCCAGGGTCCTGGGATCAAGCCCCCACATTGGGCTCCCTGCTCAGAGGGAAGCCTGCTTCTCCCACTCCCACTCCCCCTACTTGTGTTCCCTCTCTCGCTGTCTCTCTCTCTGTCAAATAAATAAATAAAATCTTAGAAAAAAGAAATACAATTGATTTTTATATATTGATATTGTATCCTGCCACAGTATTCCACTAATATATTAGTCCTCATAGTTTTTTAATGGATTCCTTAGATGTGCTATATATAAGATTATATTATCTTCAAATAGAGATCCTTTTGCTTATTTATTTCCTAACTGGATTCCTTTTTATTTCTTTTTCTTGACAAATTGCTCTGGCTAGAACTTGTAGTACAATCTGTAAAAATGGCCAGAGAGGACATCCTCATCTTGTTTCTGTTCTTAGAAGGAATATTTTTAGTCTTTCTCCCTTAAGTGTGATGTAAGTTGTGTGTGTTTTTGGTAGATGTCCTTTATCAAATTGAAGAAGTTCTTTTGTATTCCTAGTTTGTTGAATATTTTTATCATGACAGGGTGCTGGATTTTGTCAGTTGTTTTTTCTGCATCTATTGAGATGATCTTGTGGTTTTTGGCTTTCATTCTGTTAATATGGTAGCTTATATTGACTGACTTTTGTGTATTATACTAAATTTACATTTCTGGGATAAATTTCACTTGGTCATTGGGTATAATAATTTTTATATATTGCTGGATTCAATTTGCTAGTAATTTGTTGAGGGTTTTGCATCTAATTTATAAAAGGTATTGGTCTGTAGTTTTCTTATTTTACCTAGTCTTATTTTGGTATCAGGGTGATACTAGTCTAATATAATAATTGGGAAGTGTTTCTCGCTCTTTTATATTGTTAATGTAATCATAATCATATTGAAAAATTTACTATGAGGAAGAATACACTTCTAGAAATTCTGAAATATATTTATAAATTTGCCAATCCATACAATGTTAGTGTAATAGGCAGTCCACAATTGCTTACTTTTTTTTTTTTTTTTAAAGATTTTATTTATTTATTTGACAGAGAGAGACACAGCGAGAGAGGGAACACAAGCAAGGGGAGTGGGAGAGGGAGAAGCAGGCTTCCCGCTGAGCAGAGAGCCCGATGTGGGACTCGATCCCAGGACCCTGGGATCATGACCTGAGCCGAAGGCAGATACTTAACGACTGAGCCACCCAGGTGCCCCAACAATTGCTTACTTCTTAGTTTTCATTAGAAATTACAGTTTCTGGGGCACTTGGGAGGCTCAGTCGGTTAAGTGTGATCCAGGGGTCCTGGGATCAAGCCCAGGGCAGGCTCCCTGCTCAGCGGGGAGTTGGCTTCTCCCTCTCCCTCTGCCCCTCCCCCTGCTCATGCTCTCTCAAATAAAATTAAAAAAATCTTTAAAAAAATTTTAAAAATTACGGTTTCTAAAGATTAAGAATGCTAATCAATATATGTAAATTAAAAGTGCTAGAAATAATAAGGGTGAAAGGAAACAACTGTGTATGAAAAGTAGGTAAGGAAAATAGGGTATTTTTTTAAAAAATTATTTATTTGAGAGAGAGAGAGATAGCGAGCACGAGCAGCGGGGAGAGGGAGAAGCAGGCTCCCCACTGAGCAGGGAGCCAGATGCGGGGCTCCATCCCAGGCCCTGGGATCAAGGCAGACACTTAAGCTTAACCAGCTGAGCCACCCAGGTGACCCGAAAATAGGGTATTTTTAAAAATTTTTATTTAAATTCAATTTAGTTAACATATACTGTATTATTAATTTCAGAGGTAGAATTTACTGATTCATCAGTTGCGTATAACACCCAGTGCTCAGTACATCAAGTGCTCTCCTTAATGCCCATCCCCCCCATCCCCTCACCCCCTCCCTTCCAGCAACCCTCAGTTTGTTTCCAATAGTTAAGAGTCTCTTATGGTTTGCCTTCCAGTTTTTATCTTATTTTATTTTTCCTTCCCTTCCCCTATGTTCATCTGTTTTGTTTCTTAAATTCCACATATGAGTGAAATCATATGGTATTTATCTTTCTCTGACTGACTTATTTCGCTTAGCATAATATAGGGTGTGTTTCTTGGGAAAGGAAAGGTATGAAGGACTTGTTTTTGTTAAGGGAAAAAGAGAGTAATTTTGTCCTAAAGTAGAATGACTGGTAGTTCCAGAATGAGAAAGAGGAAAATACAGGACAAAAACTGAATGGATAGAAGGTTTGTGCAAAAGGAATCTTGGGAAAGGAATTTTATGTGTGGTCAAGCTGGCTATGATTAGAATAGATTTATTTATAGGTTTTTAAAGAATGAGCCTTAATATCAAAAGTACACTGGTGCAAAATTCAAATTTGTTTTTCTCTCTGTTAAAAAGACAAAGTTTTCTTGGACTATTGGTTGGCTCTTGATAAGAGATTGTGAAATGTTTTTCTTTTCCTTTTGGGTAATCTGCCTGGGAAGAAAAGATTTTGTGTCTTACCAAAATAATTTCCTGTGCTTCCTGTTGTCTTTATTGAGGTCTTTGATTACATGAAAGAACAGAGTCTTCTCAATATGAAAAGAGTTATATTTTATTTACAACATTGTAACTTTCTGTATTTGCCTTTAAAATCTTTTATTGTCACTTTGGTTAAATACATAAGTATTGTTTCATAATGATCTGTGATCCTATTTAATAAAATGTTCAAATCTTTGACATTTTGGTCAACTTTTCAAAATAAAATGTTAAATAGAGCCTTTTTTACCTCAAGGTAACTTTGAGATTTTCTAGAAGTCCCTGGAAAATCTCAAAATATTTTTCTCTCACCTTGTAAAAGAGCAATGTTAAACTAATTAGTCTTATTTGGTGTATTAAATTACATGGGAAGCATTGCCAAATAAGAAGTGATGGTAAGCCTTCTTTGGTTATATACATATGGGTATATATTACTATTATAAATATTCTAGAATTGTTTGAAGTTCATAGAAATTTGTCAGTATGCTCATTGTCCAATTATTATCTTAAATTGCTGTTTGCCACAGAGATAACTAAATCTCCTTTTCAAATAAACTCTCATCAGATCTTTAACCACAGCCATTTTTTAAGTCATTTTGTCATTTGCAGACAATTATTATTTCACTCTGATGCTTTTGCAGAAGTGTTTCACCCTCAGAGAGATTTAGGACAGGACTCTGATAAGTATTCTAGAACACATTATTCTGATAATTATAACATCATACCACTAAACTGGATAAGAATTTCTAGAACTCTAATGGAAAAATTGGATTCAAATAGAACAAGAATTAACATGGTATTTAATGAACTGGTGAGGATGATTATAATTTTTATGACTTTTTTTGAAACAACTCTGGTTCTTTGATGTTTTGTTTTCCAGATTTAAGGAAACCTTTTTGTCTTTTCTTTTAAGCTCCATCATTTGGTAAATTATTCTTTTATAAACAGAATCAAAATATTTATCTTTTTCCCTACTTGATCCTTCCAGCAAAAAACTCTTAGTCAGTTTTTTTTTTTTTTTTACTTCTGTGATAATAAAATAATTTGCATACATTCAACAAAAATCTGTTTTCCTTGTAACAGGACACATTTGAAAACATTGGTTATATTACTGAGACTTTGACTAGAATGTCATAGTTGAGAATGATCTGCATAAAATCAGATAGGACCAGACAGCTTTAAGGAACTAAGGTTGACTTTATGGAGCCAATAAAGCCCTTTGGAAAGACTGCCTGATGTCTTCCTTACAGGGTTTCCAGCTATATCAGGTAAGAAAGGTCACATCCTGAGGCCCCAGGAATACCAGGATATTTTAGGGACCTTTAGGGAAGAGAGGAATTCACCCAAATCTATAGGTTATTTCAGGGGACATCTGGCCAGTCCTTGGCTTGGCTTTCTAGCCTTGAGAGGCTTTTAAAAGTCTATAATCTGGGGGCGCCTGGGTGGCTCAGTCGTTAAGCGTCTGCCTTTAGCTCAGGTCATGATCCCAGTGTCCTGGGATGGAGACCTGCATCGGGCTCCCTGCTCCGTGGGAAGCCTGCTTCTCCCTCTCCCACTCCCCCTGCTTGTGTTCCCTCTCTCACTGTCTCTCTCTCTGTCAAAAAATAAATAAAATCTTTTAAAAAAAGGTCTAATCTGATCCAGCAATTGCACTACTCGGGGTTTACCCAAAGAATACAAAAATATTAATTCAAAGGATGCATGTGCCCTGATGTTTATGCAGCATTAGCTACAACAGCCAAATTATGGAAACAGCCCAAGTGTCCATCAACTGATGAATGGATAAAGAAGATGTGGTAATACATATACAGTGGAATATTACACATAAAAAAGAATGAAATCTTGCCATTTGCAATGTCATGGATGGAGCGAGATTATGCTAAGCGACATCAGTCAGAGAAACATAAATACCCAATGATTTCATTCATATGTGGAATTTAAGAAACAAAACAAATGAGCAAAGGGGAAAAAAGGAGAGGCAAACCAAGAAACAGACTCTTAACTATAGAGAACAAACTGATGGTTGCCAGAGAGGAGGTGGTTAGGGGGATGGGTTAAATAGGTGATGGGGATTAAAGAGTGAAGTTGTGGTGAGCACTGTGCGTTGTATGGAAGTGTTGAATCACCATATTGTACACCTGAAACTAATATTACACTGTATGTTAACTGACTGGAATTTAAATTAAAACTTTTTAAGAAGTCCAATGTGAGATTCCTTATGAATAGTTTTAGCAAGGAGACTTAAAAATAGCCGATATGGTCAACCACTATTCTTCCTGTACTTCTATAAATAACCAGGCCAAGTTTAATAAGACTAGATTTATTTTGCTAACAAATTAGTCTTACTGTGATTATCTTTGCTAGAAATATGGGTAATTGTAGAGAGAAAAGTTATGTTTCATAGAAAACTGTAACACACTTTCGTGAATATTAGATTCTAGTTCTGTTTGTCTTTTTTTGAGGTTTTGTTATCTATCTGTAAACTGGCCTAGATTATGAATTTTTCCAATTTTTCTAAATATCTGGCTACAGTTCTCCAAACTAATGTTTACAACTTTCTCCCACCTTTCTGACCCGGAATCACTAAGAACAGAGTGCCCTGGATCCGTGTTGAAAGGGATCATACTAGGTTCTCTTCACTACCGACATGGCACCAAACTTCAGGGCCTTGAACCTTAGGTCCACATCTCCCAGTTGAAAAGGGCTCTTTCAGGAGCTCTTGGGTCACTCAGTTGGTTAAGCGTCCAACTATTGGTTTCGGCTCAGGTCGTGATCTCAGGGTCATGAGATCGACCCCTGTGTAGGGCTTTTCGCTCAGTGCGCAGAGTCTGCTTGGGATTCTTTCCGTCTTCCTCTCCCTCCACCTGCTCCCTCTCTCTCTCAAATAAATAAATAAATTCTTAAAAGTAAATAAATACATACATAAATAAGTAAATAAGGGCATCTCCAGACTCTTGGAACTGCACACCAGCTGGAGATCTAATATTAACTAGGGAAGTTCCTCCCCAGAAGCAGATGGCATCTCGAGATGGACAACTCTCCCAATACCATGGGTCAAGATCTTCTTTATTTTTTTTATTTTTATTTTTAAAGATTTATTTATTTATTTATTTATTTGACAGAGACAGAGTGAGAGAGGGAACACAAGCAGGGCAAGTGGGAGAGGGAGAAGCAGGCCTCCTGTGGAGCAGGGAGCCCGATGCGGGGCTCGATCCCAGGATCCTGGGATCATGACCTGAGCCCAAGGCAGACGCCTAATGACTGAGCCATCCAGGCGCCCCAAGATCTTCTTCTTTAATATGAAAATTGTATTTATTTTTGCCTTTTAGCTACTCACTTTTTCTGTTAATGCATAGGAAGATGATGTTCTTGGGGCACCTGGGTGACTCAGTCGGTTAAAGGTGGGATAACCAAAGGGAGGGAATTATTAAAGTAATTGAACAAGAAGATCATTAGACTGAAGTGGCACTAATGACAAGCAAACCAATTGTTAATCAAACCAATACCTAAACCAGGAGTTAAGAAGAACAACCAATCACAAACAGCCAATTAGGCTTCCCAGATAATGCAGCTACTTAAGATATCCAATTAAATACTTTCCTCATTTTGCTTCTGCATCTTCTCTGTAAAAATCCTGCCCCTAGCTCCTGTCTGTGGAGCACTTCTAACCTCTTCCAATTTGGCACTGTTCGATTTGAGCTGATGTTTGCTCAAACTCTTAAAAATGTTAATATGCCTCAGTTTATCTTTTAACAATACTTTGGGAGATTTGTAAAGTATTGGCATTTACTCTTCTTTAAACATTGGTAGATGTAAAGAAAAAACACACTCTTGTGTGTCTCCTCTACTCTCAATACTCTACTACAACAACACTATTTCACTCTGACAGCAGATGTGTGGGTTTTCCACACATCAAGCAATTCTGCAACACCTGCTGGGTGCCCTGTGTGTGAGCTACTCAATTCTGACACTGTCTACCAGGAGATAGCATCATATCCCA
This sequence comes from Phoca vitulina, assembly GCF_004348235.1. Classification (NCBI taxonomy): domain Eukaryota; kingdom Metazoa; phylum Chordata; class Mammalia; order Carnivora; family Phocidae; genus Phoca; species Phoca vitulina. The sequence goes on along the minus strand of NW_022589825.1, from coordinate 756,577 downwards.
CAGAGTAGTTCTACAACCCTGCACCCATTGCCACTTCAGATGCCAGTTGCAAGTCCAGGACACCTGTGCTTCTGACTGACTGGCTGGAGATTGGAGGCTCTCATGACCCGCAACTCAGGTGTAACTAATTTGCTAGAGCAGTTCAGAGAACTCAGGAAATGATTTTACTTACTAGATTACCAGTTTATTATAAAAGGATATAACTCAGGAACGGCCAAATAGAAGAGATGCATAGGGCAAGGTATGTGAGAAAGGATGTAGAGCTTCCATGCCTTCTCTGGGAGAGCTACTCTACCAGAACCCCCATGTGTTTGCCAACTGGGAAGCTTCTTGAACCCCATATTTAGGGATTTTTGTGGAGGCTTCATTACATAGGCATGATTGATTAAATTATTGGCCATTGGCAATTAACTCAACCTCTAGCTCCCTTTCCTTCCCCTGAGGTGGGATGGGGGGGGGAAAGGATGAGCTGAAAGTTCCACCCCTCTAATTATGGTTGGTTCCCTTGGCAACTAGCCTCCATCCTCTGTTACCTAGGGACTTTTCAAAGGTCATCTCATTAATATAAACTGGTATGGTTGAAAAGGGCTCATTATGAATAATAAAGCACCTTTATCCCTCTGATCACTTAGGAAGTTCCAAGGGTTTTATTTTTATTTATTTATTTATTTTTTTAAAGATTTTATTTATTTATTTGAGAGAGAGAGAACGAGAGACAGAGAGCATGAGAGGGAGGAGGGTCAGAGGGAGAAGCAGACTCTCCGCCGAGCAGGGAGCCTGATGTGGGACTCGATCCCGGGACTCCAGGACCATGACCTGAGCCAAAGGCAGTCGCCTAACCAACTGAGCCACCCAGGCGCCCAAAGTTCCAAGGGTTTTAGGAGCTCTGTTCCAGGAACAAGACAGAGACCAAATATATATTTCTTATTATAAACCACAATATCACAGTAGAATTCACCAGTGCAGGTATCTGATCCTGGGCTTTTCTTCACAGAAAGTTTTTGGTGTTTTTTGTTTTTTTTTTTTAAATAACAAATTTCATCTCTTTACTTATTATAGGTCTATTCAGACTTTATATTTTGTCTTGACTTGGTTTTGGTAGTTTAACTCCTTCTAGGAATGTCCATTTCATCTAGGTTATGTAATTCATTGTCATACAATTATTTATAGTATTGTCTTACTGTTCTTTTTATTTGTGTAAGGTTGATAGTGGTGTCCCCTCTTTCATTCCTGATTTTAGTAATGTGAATCTTCTCACTTTTTTCTCTTTTTGTTGTTCAGTGAGTTAATGATTTGTTGCCTTTGTTGTTCTTTCCAAAGAACCAAATTTTGGTTTCATTGATTTTCTTTACTGTTTTTGTGTTCCCTATCTCATTAATTTCTACTCTAATCTTTATTATTTCCTGCCTTCAACTTGCATTGTGTTCAGTTTGGTATTCTTTTCACAGTTTCTTGAGATGGAAGACTAGGTTATTGAGATCTTTCTTCTTTTTAAAATATGGGTGTTTACAGCTACAATTTTTTCTCTAGGCTCTGCTTTAACTGTGTCCCATAAGTTTTGGTATGTAGTGTTTTCAATTTCTTTCATCTCAAAGTATTCTGTAATCCCCTCCCTTTTTGACCCATTGGTGTTTTAAGAGTGTGTTTTTTATTTCCTCAATATTTGTGAATTCCCCACATGTGTTCATGTTATTGATTTCTAATTTCATGCCATTTTGGTCATAGAACATATTTGTAGATTTCAATACTTTTAATATTTTGAGACTTATTCTACGTCTTAATATAATTATTGGGGGAAAAAAGTAGAACAAACCAAACCAAAGCAAACAGAAGGAAGGAAATAATAAAGATTAGTGTGGAAATAAATGTAATAGAGTACAAGAAAATAGAGACAATGAAACCAAAATTGGTTCTTTAAAAAGATCAACAAAATTAACAAACTGTTAGCTACACTACGAAAAAGCAAGAAGATTCTCATTATTAAAAACAGGAACAAAAGTAGGGACATCATTGCTGACCTTACAGAAATGAAGAGGATTATAAGGGAAATCTATGAATAATTACAATTCGACAAACTAGATAATCTATAAGAAATGGACATTTTTCTAAAAAGATATACTGCACTGAAGCTGACTCAAGAAGAATTAGAAAATCTGAATAGACCTATATCAAGTAAAGAGATTGAATTAGTAATCCAAAAAACCTCACAAAGAAAAGCCCAGGCCCAGACAGCTTCATTGGTTTAGTCTACTAAACATTTATTTATTTATTTATTTATTTATTTATTTATTTCTGATTTTATTTATTTGACAGAGAGCGAGAGAGGGAACACAAGCAGGGGGAGTGGAAGAGCGAGAAGCAGGCATCCCGCTGAGCAGGAAGCCTGATGCTGGGCTCGATACAAGGACTCTGGGATCATGACCTAAGCCAAAGGCAGATGTTTAATGACTGAGCCACCCAGGCACCCCTCTAGTAAACTTTTAAAGAAAAATTAATAATAAACCTTTAATATTCTTCCAAAAAATAGGAGGACACTTTTCAACACATTCTATAATGTGAGCATTACCCTGATACCAAACCAGATAAAAATATCAAAAAAGACAACTATAAAACAATATGCCTTATGGATATAGACACTAAATACTAACAAAATAATCCAGCATCATGTATAAAGGATACCATGACCAAGTGGAATTCACCCCAGGAATGCAAGCTCATTTGACATGTGAAAATCCACCAATGTAAAATGCCATATTAATACAATAAAGAAAAGAATCACATGGTCATCTCACTAGACACAGAAAAAGCATTTGACAAAATGGGAACTTCCTCAACCTGATAAAAATATAATGTAACTACATTATACGTCATGGTGAAAGATTTAATGCTTTTTCCTTAAGATCAAGAACAAGGCAAGAATTTTTTATCCCCATACTTTTATTCAATATTATACTGGAGGTTTTAGCCAGGGCAATTAGGCAAGAAAAAGAAATAAAAGGCATCCAGATTTGAAGCAAGAAGTAAATCTATATTCATAGACAGCATGATTTTGTAAATACTATTCCAAAGGTATGCACACACACAAAAGCTTTTAAAACTAATAAGTGTATTCAGAATGGTTGCAGAATACCATAACAACATACAAAATGAGTTATATTTCTATACACTAGCAATGAACTATCTAAAGATAAAACTTAAGAAAATGGAGCACCTGGGGGATGCCTGGGTGGCTCAGTTGGTTGAGCGTCTGCCTTTGGCTCAGGTCATGATCCCGGGGTCCGGGGATCGAGTCCCACATTGGGCTCCTTGCTCAGTGGGGAGCCTGCTTCTCTCCCTCTGCTTGCTCTGCGTGCTGCTCCCCCTGCTTGTGCTCTCTCTCTCTGACAAATAAATAAAGTCTTTTAAAAAAAAAAAAAAAAAAGAAAATGGAGCACCTGGGTAGCTCAATCAGTTAAGTGTCTGCCTTCAGCTCAGGTCATGATCCCAGGGTTCTGGGATCCAGTCCCATGTCAGGCTCTCTGCTCTGCAGGGAGTCTGCTTCTCCCTCTCCCTCTGCCCCTCCTCCCCGATCCTGCTTTCCCTCTCTCTGTCTCTCTCAAATAAATAAATAAAATCTTTAAAAAAATAAAATTAAGAAAATTATTCTATTTACAATAGGATAAAAAAAAGAATAAAATACTTGAGAATAAATTTAACCAAAGAAATGCAAGCACTGCACATGGAAAAATTTTTTAAATGCTCTTTAAAGAAATTAAGGAAGACCTAAATTAATGTAAAGATATTCTGTGTTCATGGATTGGAAGACTTAATACTGTTAACTTAGCAATACTTCCCAAATTGACCTGCAGATTTACTGCAATCCCTATCAAAGTTCCTGCTGACATCTTTTCAGAACTTGACAAGCTGATCCCAAAATTCTTTTGGACATCCAAAATACCCAGAATAGTCAAAACAATATTGAAAAAGGAGAAAATTGGAGGCCTCATAGTTTTGTATTTCCAAGTTTATTACAAAGCTACAATAGGGGCACCTGGGTGGCTCAGTCAGTTAAGTGTCTGCCTTCGGCTCAGATCATGATCCCTGAGTCCCAGGATTGAGCCCCATATCGGGCTCCCTGCTCAGCGGGGAGTCTGCTTCTCTCTCTGCCCCTCATCCAGCTCATGCTCTCTCTCTCTCTCTCAAATAAATAAAATCTTTAAAAAAAAAAACAAAGGTATCATAATCAAGACAGTGTGGTACTTACATAAGGATAGGCATATAGAAAAATAAAATATAATTCAGAGTCTAGAACTAAACCCTCATATTTGTGGTCAATGGATTTTGACAAATGTGCCAAGATAATTCAATGGGGGAAAGAATAGTTTATTTAGGAAATGGTGCTAGGACAGCTGGATGTCTACATGCAAAAGAATTAACTTGAGCCCCTAAGTCACATCCTATGAGAACTCAAAATGAATCATAGTTCTAAGTGTAAAAGCTGAGCCTATAAAACTCTTAGAAGAAAACATATGAGTAAACATTTATGATCATAAGTTAGGCAATATTTTCTTAGACATGACACCAAAAGTATAGGCAACAAAAGATAAAATAGATGAATTGGCGGTGTAGTCAAAATGAAAAACTTTTATGCTTCAAAGGACACCATTCAGGAAGTTAAAAATCAACCTACAGAATGAGAGAAAGTACTTGCAAATCAAATATCTGATGAGGGACTTCTATCCAGAATATATAAAGGTCTTTTACAAGTCAACAATTAAAGGACAAGTAATCAAATTTATTTTTTAAATGGGAAAATATTTTGAATATACCTTTCTCTAAAGAGGATATACAAATGGTGACTATGCCCATGAAAACATGTTCAATAATATCACCTGTTATGGAAATGTAAATCACACTACAGCGAGATACCATTTCATATCAACAAGGATAGATAAAAAGACAGACAATAGCAAGTCCTGGTGAGAATGTGAAGAAATTGGAACCTCATACATTGTTGGTGGGAATGTACAATGGTGCAGCCATTTTGAAAAATATGTGGTAGTTCCACAAAATGTTAAACAGAGAATTACCATACAACCCAGCAATTCTACTCCTAGGTGTATACTCCAAAGAATTAAAACATGTGTTCAAACAGTAGCTTTTACACAAATGTTCATAGCAGCATTATTTATCGTAGCCAAAAATGAAAACAACCTAAATGTTCATCAACTGATAAATGGACAAATAAATGTGATATACCATCTAATGGAATATTATTAGGCAGTAAAAAGGAATGGAGTACTAATACATGCTGCAACATAGATGAACTTTCAAAACATCATGTTGAGTGAAAAAGCTAGTCACAAAAGACCACATGTTGTATGATTCCATTTATATGAAATGTCTGCAATTGCCAAATCCATAGCAACAGAGAAGGTAGATTAATGGTTACCAGTTACTGGCTAGGGTGAGGATGGTGGTAAAGGAGAACAGGTAGTGTTTGCTAATGTATAGGGTTTCTTTTGGGGATGATGAGGATACTCTAAAATTAGATAGTGGTGATGGTTGCACAACTTTGTGAATATACTAATATAACTGAATTGTATACTTTAAAAAGGGCTGAATTTTGTGGCATGTGAATTATATCTTAATAAAACTGGTATCTAAGAAAGTGTAATTATTTAAATTTAAATAATTTAAAGACAAAGCACTTTCTTTCTGTGGTGGAAGAGGCCCACTGTAATCGACCTTCCCCAAGTGGATGTCTGGCACCCCCTGGAAAGGGTGCCATATTAGGGGCTTAGCATTGGCTTCTGCTATTGGCAGGTTCTGTACTCAGCTGTGACAGTAGTCAGATCAGGTTGGTAAGTGTTGCTGCACTCTGGCGTAGCTCTATTCTTGCTTCCATGGTCACTTTACGTGGGGTCATTGAGCAAACACTGGGATTGCTGGGAGGAAAAATTGATGGTCATTTTTTTTTCTTCTAATTATTGAGAGCTTTCTCTGCAGTGGATGCCCCCAGTGGATACACTCACTATCTGAATGTATAGATATGGACTATTTAGAAGGGAATGTGGCCTAGATGTCAAGATCCTCCCAGTGGTTAAAAACAGGCAGAAACTTGTTCAGGGCATCCACCATGAAGGATCCCTGTGCCCCTGTTTCTTCATGACCATCCAGATACCTTTTGTGAGCTGGTGCCTGAACACTGCCTGATCTTTCCTTCTTTCTTTTTTTAAAAAGATTTTATGTATTTATTTAAGAGAGAGAGAGCACAGAGGGAGAGTGAGAGGGAGAAGCAGACTCACCACTGAGCAGAGATCCTGACACACGGCTCGATCCCAGGACCCCAGGATCGTGACCTGAGCTGAAGGCAGACGCTTAACCGACTGAGCCACCCAGGCACCCCATCTTTTTTTTTCAATTGAGATAACTCAGTAGGTACCTTCAGACCAGCTGAGCCTGGTCTTTTCTCTTTTTTAAAAGATTTATTTATTTATTTGAGAGAGAGAGAGAGAGAGATGGGGGAGGGGCAGAGGGAGAGAGAATCTCAAGCAGACTCCGTGCTGAGGAGCATGGAGCCTGATGTGGGGCTTGATCTCAAGACCCCAAGATCATGACCTGAGCTGAAACCAAGAGTTGGATGCTTAACCACCTGAGCCATCCAGGCACCCTGAGCCTGATCTTTTCTATGCTGCCTCTGACAAATAATATTTTCCCAAGAGCCTGTGAAAACTGGTTAGCATAGGGCTCTCTTTCCTGGGTCCTAAACCCTAAATTTCTTTGGGGTTAGATGGGCAAGTCCCTCCTTGAAAAAGTAATTGAGATAACCAGACTTTTGCACAGACAGGGAGGGGCTCAGAGAGCCAAGCTTTGAACAATTTTAACCCTGTGCCATCGAGTAACAATCAGGATGTTTTAACCTTGAAGAACAGTCAGTAGACATAAACAGTCCAGAAAATAAAACCACAAAGCAAAAAAAAATTTTTTTAGAAATGAAGCTCTTAAGATTATTTATTTTGAGAGAGAGAGAAAGAGAGAGAGACTGGCGGAGGGGCAGAGGGAGAGAATCTTTCACACAGATTCCCTGCTGAGCGAGGATACCAACTCGGGCCTCGATCCCACAACCCATGAGATCATGACCTGAGCTGAAACCAAGAGTTGGACGTTTAACCAACTGAGCTTCCCAGGTTCCCCCCCCATTTTTTTTAATGAGGACACAGGCTGGCTTAATCATTTTGTGAGTTGATCACAGAAAAAGAACTTTGAATTTCTGACAAATTTTGGAAAAATTGAATGGAGGGAACACAAGCCATTAGATGTTCAGTTACTTAGTTACAAGCCACAGAAACCTGGCTAATTTGAGCAGAAAGAGAATGTATTAAAGGGTGTTAGGTGGCCTTGGGATGAGGATGGGGCTAGAAGAGGCAGATGATGATAAAGCTTAAAATTCCTACAGTTAGGAACAACATCCAGAATTACACTTGAGAACCAATCTGATTTCTGTCCCTATAGTTTTGCTTGTTCCAGAATGTCTTATAAGTGGAAGCAAACTAGAGCATAGCCTTTTTTGGTCTGGCTTCTTTCACTTAGCCTAATGAATTTGAGTCATTCATGTTTTGGCATGAACCAGTAGTTTTTTCTTGTTTATCCATTCACCGTTTGGGGGATATTTGGATTGTTTCCAGTTTTGAGCTCTTACGAATAAAGCTACTAAAGTTTTCATTTCTCTTTGGTAAATACCTAGGAGTGGGATTACTGGGTCATATGGTAAATGTATGGCTGCCAAACTTTTCTAAAGTGGCCATGCCATTTTTTTTCCATTTATTTTAAGTAAACTCTACATCCAACATGGGGCTCAAACTCATGACCCCAAGATCAAGAGTGGCATGCTCTACTGACTTGAGCCAGCCAGGCACCCCAGGCCATGCCATTTTGTATTCCCACCAACAGTGAGAATTCCAGTTGTTCCATATCCTTGCTAGGACTTTTTAATAACAGCTTTTTGTTTTTGTTTTTGTTTTTAGTTTAGCCACAAGAATAGGAGTGTAGTGATATTGCATTATGGTATTAATTTTCATTTCCCTGAAAATTAATGATGTTGAACATGTTTTCATCTGATCATTTGCCATCTTCATCTTTTCTTTGGTGGTCTATTCAAATCTTTTGCCTATTTTTAAATTGTATTTTTTTTTTAAAGATTTTATTTATTTATTTGACACAGAGAGAGAGAGAGGAATCACAAGCAGGCAGAGTGGCAGGGAGCGGCAGAGGGAGAAGCAGGCTTCCCGCGGAGCAGGGAGCCCGATGTGGGACTCGATCCCAGGACTCTGGGATCGTGACCTGAGCCGAAGGCAGACGCTTAACGACTGAGCCACCCAGGCGCCCCAAATTGTATTTTTTTAAAAGATTTTATTCATTCATTTGACAGAGAGAGACTCAGCGAGAGCGGGAACACAAGCAGGGGGGAGTGGAGAGGGAGAAGCAGGCTTCCCGCTGAGCAGAGAGCCCGATGCAGGGCTCGATCCCAGGACCCCGGGATCATGACCTGAGCCAAAGGCAGCCGCTTAACTACTGAGCCACCCAGGCGCCCCAAATTGTATTATTTTCTTATTATTTGTCTTACTGTTACTGAGTTGTAAGAATTCTTTGTATATTCTGGAGACAGATACTTTATCAATTATCTTCTTCCAGGTGGAAGCTTGTCTCTTCATTTTCCTAACATGTTAATGGCTTTTGAGGAGCCATTTAATGAGGAGCCTTCATTTAATGAGTCCATGCACAAGGGTGAAAATATTTTAATATTGATGTGGTACTATTTATAAATTTTTTTATTAGCAGTTACGTCCTTCCATGAAAGGTTTGCCTAATCCAAGATTACCCCTATATTCCTATTTTTTCTAACAATATTTTATTTTATGTATTTTTAAGGTAAAAATGTGGGGTTTGAACTCACAACCCCTTGGGCTCTGGACACCAAGATCAAGAGTTGCATGCTCCACTGACTGAGCCAGCCAGGCACCCATCTAACAATATTTTAAATTTTGTCTGCATTTAAATGTTTTATCATTAGCATTTGCCTTTTTCCATTTCTTAATAGGAAAAACTGGAACTTATTAAGTAGATAGTGGCAGAAAAATAATTTCAAAAGTCTTTAAACCACTACAACATTAAATAAGCAATATTTTACTCTGCAACTACAGATTATTCCATATTTTTCCTATTTTAAATGAAGTATTAATAATTTTAGTTTTTGCATTTTGATCTATGATCATTTGCATTTTGTATATGGTGTGAGGCAAGGGTACTTTTTTTTGTATATGGATGTCTGCTATAGACTGAATGTGTAACCCCCAAATTCATATGTTAAATCCTAACATCCAATGTGATGGAATCTGGAGGTGGGATATTTGGGAAATGATTAGGCCATGTGGTGGAGCTGTCATGAATGGGATTCGTTCCATTATAAAAGACACCCCAGAAAGCTCCTTTGCCCCTTCTGTCATGTGAATACACCTCTTTATGAACCAGGAATCAGGCCTCACCAGACGCGAAATTCGTCAGTGTCTTGGTCTTAGGCTTCCTAGATTCCAGAACTGTGAGAAATAAATGTTTGTTGTTTAAGCCACACAATCCATGGTATTTTTGTTATAGCAGCCAGAACTAAGACAACATCTAATTGTTCCAGAATCATTTGTTGAAAAGTCTGTTTTTCTCCATTGAATTACTTTGGGATCTTTTTAAAAAATGAATTGTCTATATACATATAGACCTATTTCTGGAAAGTCTGTTTTATTCCATTGATCTATATGTCTATCCTTATGCCAATACTACACAGCCTTAATTACTGTAGCTTTATGGTTAGTCTTGAAGTCAGGCAGTGAGTCCTCCAGATTTGTTCTTCATTTTCAATATATTCTGGCTATCTTATGTCCTTTGCTTTTCCATATAACTTTTAGAATCTCAATTTGCTGGGATTTCTATTGGGATGGCATTGAATTTATAGATCAATTTTAGAGAGAATTACCATATTAACACTATTAGGTCTTCTAATCCATGAACAGTTATCTCTCTAAACTCAGAGTTCCTGACTCAATCATAATTTATTAAGTATATGTGTCAAGGACAGTGTAAGGGATATCAGGATGAATAAGAAAGTATTTTGATAAAGGAAAATACTGGTGGGTTAAATAAAATACCTAACATTGAGAGTTTTTAATATTTTTTAAAGATTTATTTATTTGAGAATGAGAGAAAGAGAGCACACAGAGGGAGAGGGAGAAGCAGACTCCCCACTGAGCAGGAAGCCGGATGCAGGGCTTGATCCCAAGTCCCCGGGATCACGACCGGAGCGGAAGGCAGATGCCCAATCAGCTGAGCCACCGGGCGCCCCATAGAGAGTTTTTAGTATTTTAAAGAGCACTATTACCCTTTTCAGCTGGAATTGGTTTGCAATGGAAAGGGATATTTTCAGCTTGAAACTCAGTTGTGTAGCCCTCTCTGATTATGTGTGGACAGGTCCCTTGATTTTGTATAGCAAGCCAGCCAGGAGATTTTAGAAAACTCAGACTAAGAACGGTATGTAAATTGGGATGCCTGGGTGGCTCAGTTTGTTAAGCAGCTGCCTTTGGCTCAGGTTGTGATTCCGGGGTCCTGAGATCGAGTCCCACATTGGGCTCCCTGCTCAGCGGGGAGTCTGCCTCTCGCTCTCCATCTGCCTCTCCCCCTGCTCATGCTCTCTCTCACTCTCGCTCTCTCTCACATAAATAAAATCTTAAAAAAAAAAAAAGGTATGTAAATTTAGATATGGTTTCCTTGGGGTACTGTGGTGTAGTATTCAAACCACCATCCATTGTCTGGTCCATAGATTAGTCTCAGGACACAGCCCCCAGTGGACCCCAAATATCCGAGTCCTCTGAAAAGGAACCATAAGCAAATACAAAATGAACTAAAAATGGTCATGACTCTTCTAAGAACTATGGAATACAGGGCAGCCCGAGGAGCTGTGGGGCAGTACCACCTGAGTAGGGACAACTCACTTTATCCACACTCTTCTAGCAGTCAAGTAGGGGCTTTGGCCCTTTTTGGGGATGATAGGGAATCAGAGGGGCTTTGTCACCACGACTCCGTATCAATAGCTGTTAGCAGAGGATACAAGGCAGAGCAGAGCAGGAGTGCCCAGCAGATATGGTAGTACCCAGAGAAAGGTGGCACCCTCTTCTCAGCTGCTTGGTCTTGTTCCTGTGCACAGGTGAGACCTACCTTCAGCCTTCCCCTGAGCATTTGACAGGCCAGGGTCCTACTACTGCCAAGGTACCAGCCCAACATAGCTCACATACTCAGTATCTCATCTGATCCACTCAGCAGTATGTGAGGTTAAGTTTTAATCCCATTTCACAGATGACAAGACTGACCCTTATAGCACTGGATCTGTTGCTATAACCACCAGGTTGATTTCTCGAGCTATGAGTCCCAGAGATAATTTGAGTTTTACTTACCATTTTACATTCTGACAACAGGAATTTTAAGTGTCTTCATTGCCCTCATAAACTCACTGAACACTTCAGTTGTTTATCATGTATTTGATTTCTGGGTTTTTTTTTTTTTTTATGACAAACATAATCCATCCTTTAGGAAAAAGTGGTTAGTGAGCAAAGCAAAAAGAAAGAATTGCACAGGGGCGCCTGGGTGGCTCAGATGGTTAAGCATCTGCCTTCGGCTCAGGTCATGATCCCAGGGTCCCGGGATCGAGCCCCATGTCTGGCTCCTGACTCGGCGGGGAGCCTGCTTCTCCCTCGCCATCTGCCTCTCCCCTGCTCATGCTCTCGCTCTCTCTCTCTGTATCTCTCTGTTTCAAATGAATAAATAAAATCTTTAAAAAAAAAAAAGAATCACACATGGTGGGAGCCATAGGACGGTAGAGAACTCAGAAGAAGGAGCAGCAGTGCCCACTGACATGGTTACAACTAGAGGAAGGCATGGGGATGGGTAAGGCCCACAGAGGAATGGCATGGAGGTACCTAACCATCAGGTGATTGGACTCATGTTTGAATACAAATGAGACCTTTTTTTTGGCTAACATACAGGAAAAACCATCATCTACTTTTTAGTATACACATTTTCAGAGCTTTCTCTATGCACAAATGCATTATACAAACATTTATATTTTTACAAAAATGGTCTGATACTGTATATGTGGTTCTGAAAACTGTTTTTTCTTTATTGTTATTTTACAGTGTACCATGAACATTTCTTCCATGCACAAGGGTGAAAATTCCCTACTGAAAGACGGAGAATACTGTAGTTGGATCAAAAGGCTGCTGGTAACAAGAGTGACACCTAAAGCAAAATATCAGCTTAAGGTTAAAGCATATAGCCTGGCAAATGCCTGCCAGGGAAAGCAGCGGCAGCAATATTCTCATTAGAGAAGTTAAAATTGAAGGCCAAAGGCATTAAAGATATGGGATATCATGTAAACCCCTTTGGCCCCTACCTCCACCCCTCACCCCCCTGACACCCCGTTGCCCCCTTGGGGCAAACGGATCCTGTACATCTCTTTGCATCCAATGAAAACCACCCATTTTCTGTTTTTTTCTTAGCTCTTCCTGAGCCCTTGACATATCTCCACATTCTCTCATCATCTCCTCACTGCCCAAGTGCCTTTCCTGTAAGTCCTCCTGATAGTCCTTGGGGGAATCATCTGTCCCCCTGTCTGTTTTTCTTTTTGCTTTCCTGGGCACGTAATCTTCAGCTGGGCGCTTTTCGGCAGCCCGTGACTCACTCTCAGGCTTTGCCAGGGATTCTGGCTTGCCCTCACTGTGTGGTTTTCCCTCATTTTCAGACTTGCCCTGCTTTTCTTGCTTTCCCTCATCTTCTGGTTGTCCCTCATCATCTGGCTGTCCCTTATTTTGGAGCTTTCCCTCATGCCCTGGCTTCCCCTCCATTTCCAGCTTTTCTTCCTCATCTGATTTTCCTTCATCTTCAGGCTCTACTTCATCTTCTGGCGTTCCCTCGATTTCCAGCTTTTCTTCATTTTCATTGTAGAGTTTTTCCATGTTGAGATTTTCCCTTCTTGTCCTTGTCCTGTGGGGTAGGGTGGGATAGGGGGTTAAGAGAAGTCAAAAGAGACAAGGGAGACTGAGGACGTGGAGGTGGAGTGCAGGTGCTGATAGTACTGGCATCCTTCCCCTTGGCTGGGTTCCCCTGACCTGCCCAAGCCCTCCAAGTGTGTCTTCTGCCCACCCTTTACCCCACAATTCATCTCACACGTGAGAGCCAACCATTTCCCTGGCAGGCCCTTTGCACCATCCCTCGGTGTGGCGGGGTGGGTGCAATATACATGGTGGTGAGATGGGCAGTGGGACCCTCAAATTCTGCCCAAACTGTGCCCTCCGCACCCTCCCCCCACCGTTCCTGTCCAGTGCCCCTCCCCCCTTTCACTCACCTGCAGGAATTCTGAACAGGTTCTTCCTCCTTTTCTAGCCTTGCAGAGTGCTGGGGACAGACAGACAGACCTACACACAGGAGACAGGGCCAGGGCCTGTGCGCTCAGCCAACTCAAGTTTCTTTCCTGAACCTGGGCCCTCCTCAGGCAACATTTCCCTCTCCTACCTCCCCCACATCCCAGCCGCCATTACTTTTCAGGCCTCAGGCTCCAAGCCAGGATGCTTTCCAAACTGTTTGGGTCTCTGTATCCCCCTCCCCTGAAGGCAAGCCGCCCACCCCCACCCCCTTTCCGCGGAGGTCAGTATTTCCTTTTAGGTGCAGAGTGTGAGAGGGGGTTATTTCTAGAATATGCCTACATTTCACTGTCGCACTGCAGGGGCGCCCCCCCATTTCAGGTCCAAAAATGCATGGAGGGCGCACAGGAGGGGCGTCGAGGAGGCGGCGGGGTGCTCCCTCCCCACCTGCCCACGTCCGCACTGAATCCCCCTCCCCACCGACCTCCCGGACCCCTCCCCGCCCTGCGCAGCTCACGGATCCTACTGCCATCCACCTCCACCCCAGCCCGGGGCCGCCAGCAGCGCCCACCTTCACACTGACCTGCGGGGCCCGGGGCAGGCCTGCGCCTCCTCGGGCTCGCCGAAGCCCGCTGGCCCCTCGCCCGCCGCCCGGGCAGCTCAGGGAGCTGGTTCCGCGCGGGCGATGGGAGCGGAGGGCGCAGGGACCGGACCGCAGGGCGGGCGAGCGGGCGGGCGCGGGGGCTGCTGCCCACGTCGGCGCCCAGCCGGTCACGTGAGCGCCGCGTCACCCGAGCTCGGTCCCCCACCCCGCCCTCTCACCCTCATCCCCAAGGGACCGAGCAACCACACATGGTGGGGGGCGGGGTGGCAAAGGGGGAATCAAGGAGAGAGCAGGAGCCCGGAGGCTTCCCAACCGCAGGTGCTTTACCTGGCGCATCTCAGGTCCTCGCACAGCATCCCTCTGCGATGTACGTCATTGCCAGGTGTGACCGCTGATCACAGGGACGGTACCCGACTTTGCCAGGAGCGCTCAGCAGCTGAGTCCCACAGGCTGCTTTCAAGACCGGCTCTGCCTGACTCCAGAGCCCAGGTAGTAGTGCCCACCGGGAAGCGGTGCTACCGCCTTGAGTAGCTGTGTTCCTGGGCCTCTTCTCTCAGTCCACACGTTCTCTCTACCTGAGAGATTTCTGTTCATTTCCCTCTAAGCACAGATGATTCTCAAATCTCCATCTCCAGGCTGTTCCCTCCCCCTGAGCCTTAGATCCCTTTCTTTGCTTTCCCACCAGCAGTATAGGAGAGTGCTTGGTTCTTCACACCTTTTCCAACATGTGTTGGAATACTTTTTCATTTTCACTAACATGATAGGTGAGTAGTAGTATCTCATGGCATTTTATTTTGCATTTTTTTGGCAATTTAAATATCACTGTAAATTGTTCACCTCTTTCCACATTTTTGTTGGGTTGTTGGTCCTTCTCTCATTTTCAGTATCCTTTATACATTAACAATATTAGGCCTTTATGTTATATATGTTGCAAATATTTACTTCCAGCTTGTTAGTTGCTTTTCTACTTTGTATATGGTGTATTTCTGCCATACATTTAAAAAGTAGTCAAATTTATCAAACTTTTCTTTTATTCCATCTAGATTTTGATTCATAATTATTTTCCTCCATGAGGTCAAAGAGGAATTCACCCATGTTTTCTTTTAGTACTCATATGGTTAACTGTATTTGTCCCAAGGGCATCTGTGGTTAGGAATAGAGGTTAAGTAATACACCAGTGCCAAACTGTGTTGAATCTACTGCTGACTCAAGGCAGCTAATCAAAGACCCAAGGCTCATTACAAGGGAAGGGATTTCCTAACAAACCATCACCCATATAATGCTGGGAACCTCAAATGTTTCAGTTTAAGGGTAATAATAAACTGGAAATAAACTAGCTCTCACAGTCTTTTAGTTTGGCCTTGCAACATCTAATTGGACTAGTAAACTTTAAGCTTTGAACAAAGATTATGGTGGTTCCAGACAGGAAGAACCCTTACAAGCCCTGACCAATGCAAATAAAATCTTCTCTGGAGTAAGTGTCCATCATCCTAGGCCCCAAATTATTTCAACAAAAAATTGTTCATGTACAAAGTCCACACAGAAAGATAACTAGGAATACAAATAAAAAAAGACATCATAAATATGAAGCGGTAGAGACAACAGCCAACACAAACAGATCCATTAGTTTTGAATTATCTGAATCATCAGATACAGACTATGAAAACACAATGCTCAGTGTATTCAGATAAATAAAATCCGATCTTGAAAATTTCAACAGGGTGCTAGAAATCAGAAAAAGTGAAAAAAAAAAGGGGGAATTCTAAAACTACCAAAAAAAAAAAACTTCAGCTGAAATTAGAAATCCAGTGGATGGCTTTAACAGCAGATTAGATGCAGCTCAAAAGAGAATTAAAGAACTAGAAATTATGTTCAGAAGAAACTATCCATAAGGCTGTACAGGTAGTCAAAAAGATGGAAAATTCAGATGGGAGGGCATGATAAGATCTAACAAATGTTTACTTGGAGTTCCAGAACGAAAAGAGAAATGGAAATGTTCAGAGGCAACCTCTGAAGAGACAACTGAGGATTTTTCAGAACTGATGAAAGACACTGATCCATAGATCTAAGAAGTCCAAGATATCCCAAACAGGATAAGAAGAAACTCACACATAGATGCATAATAGTGACCTTTCAGAGAATCAAAGACAAAGAGAAAATCATAAAAGTAGCCAGAAAAATAGAGTACACCTTGAAAGGAACAAAAGTTAGGCTGATTGATGGCTTCTTAAAAGCAACAATGGAGGTATGAAGACAGTAGAATGGTATCTTTAGCAACTTGAAAGAAAATAATTGCCAGCCAAAAAAATTAAGAACCAGGAAAAATACCCTTCAAAATTAAAGGTGAAATAAAGACCTTTACAAATAAACAAAAAAGGAGAGTTTGCCATCAGCAGGCATGAACCAAAGGAAATACTGAATGCTACAGGGCATTTTTCACGTGACAGGAAAATGATCCCAGATGGAATACTGGAGATAAGAAAGGGAAAAACAACAATTAAAAAGACAAATATGTATGTAAACTTAAATCAATACTACATAAAACTAGAATGTTAATTCATATCAACAAATGACATATGAGTCAAGAGGGCTAAAGTAAAAGTACAAAATTAATATTAGCCTTTGATTAAGTCAAGACTGTATGCTCTAATTGCCAGAAAGCCATTAAGGTAAAACTTTTAAGCTAATAGAGGGGCAAAAATAAGAAAATAATCCTAAAGAAGAGAAAACTAACATACATCAGATGGGACATAGAAAAGGAACTTGCTTACAATGGTTAACTTACATCTATTAATATCAGTGAGTACATTAAATATAAATGGTTTACATGAAGCAATTAAAAGAAAGATTTTCAGACGAAAAAACACAATGTTATACTCTTTACAAAAGACATCTGAAATATAAAAATACATAAAGACTGAAAGTAAAAGTATAGAAGAAAATTATAACATGAAAATAATAACCAAAAGGAAACCATTGTAGTTAAATAACAAAATAGACTTCAAAGCAAAAAGCGTTACAAACCATAACAAGTGTCACTTTATGGTATTTTAAAATTTATATGCACTTATTAGATTGACCTCAAAATAAATAAATCAAAATTTGACAGAACTACAAGGAGAAATGAATCTTCCATTTTAGCATTAACACTTCTATCTCTGTAACTGTGGAAATATTTAAAGTGTTGAAAGGAAAAAAAAACCCACCAAATTAAAATTTTATATTCAGCAAAATTGTCCTTCAAAAGTGAAGGAGAAATAAAGATTTTTCTCAGACAAACAAAAACTGATGACCAGCAAACCTTCCCTTAAAGAAATGTTAAAAACTTTTCTCTAGACAAAAGAAAATTGATCAGCAACTCAAAATAGGTCAGCAACTCAAATCTTCATAAAGAACAGTGGAAGGGAATACATGAAAGTATAATGAAATTGTTTCCTTTTTCTTATTCTTAAGTGATACAAAAGATAAATGTTTAAAGTACTAATATTAACAATATATTTAGTGATTATAGCATATGAATAATGAATACTCTGTAATAGGGTACCTATACTACATATAAGTGAAGCAGAAGATTGTTTTTTGAAAGTAAACCTAGTTAAAAATATATATTGTAAAATTGAGGGAAATCACTAAAAATTTTTTTAAAAGAAATATAATTGATACACTAAGAGAAGACAAATGGAATCATGTAAAATACTCAGAACTAGAGAAGGCAGAAAAAGCAGCCTTGGAAACAAATGGAAAACAGTTACACATTGTTGATACTAATCCAAATATATATCAAGAATCATTTTAAATATGAATGCTCCAAATACCCCCACTAAAGACAGAAATTGTCAGAATGGACAAATAAAATCCAACTATATGTTTTGGACAAGAGGCCCATTTTAAAAGTAAAGACTGGGTGCTTGGGTGGCTCAGTCGGTTAAGCATCTGCCTTCGCCTCAGGTCAGGATCCCGGGGTCCTGGGATCAAGTCTTGCAACGGGCTCCTTGCTCAGCGGGGAGCCTGCTTCTCCCTCTGCCTGCCGATCCCCCTGCTTGTGCTGACAAATAAATAAATAAAGTCTTTAAAATAAATAAACAAATAAACAAAGACTCTGAAAGTTTACAAGGAAAGCAATGGAGAAAGATATATACCACCATATATACTAATCAAAAGAAATATGGACAAAAAAGGATGCTGGAGGGGCGCCTGGCTGGCTCAGTGGGTACAGTATTTGACTCTTAATCTTGGGGGCATGAATTCAAGCCCCACAGTGGGCACAGAGCCTACAAAAAAAATGCTGGAATAGCTATATAATTTCAGATAAAGCAGACTTGAGAACAATTAAAGTATCAGAGATAAAAAAAAGGCACTACATAATGACAAAGGGATCAATTATGGAAAAAACCAAACACATAATAATCCTAAATACGTATGTACCTAACAAAAGTGTCAAAATATATGAGGCAAAAACTGATAAAACAGAAAGGAGAAACAGACAAATCTATTATTAGAGTTGCAGACTTCAACACACCCCAGTCAGTAATTGACAGATTAAGCAGGCAAAATATCTGTACGGATATAGTTGACCTGAACAGCACTATTAATCAACTTGATCTAAATGGCATTTATAGAACATTCCATCCAATATCAGAACACATTTTTTTTCAAGTTCACATAGAACATTCACTAAGAGTCCATATTCTAGGCCATTAAATACACCTTAGCAAATTTAAAAGAACAGAAATCATAAAAGTATGCTCTCATTGGAATTAAAGTAGAAATCAGCAACAGAAAGATGGAAAAACACAAAAATTTGGAAATTAACACAATTCTAAACACATGAGTCAAGGAAAAATTCAAGAGAAATGCAAAAATATTTTGAACTAAATGAAAATAAAATTAACCTATCAAAACTTTGGGGATATAGAAAAAGTAGTGCTTAGAAGGAAATTTCTAGCTTAAATGCGTATGTGAGAAAATGAAAAAGATCTAACATCTATAATCTAAGCCTGCTTCTCCCTCTCCCACTCCCCCTGCTTGTGTTCCCTCTCTCACTGTTTCCCCAGGAGTGGGAGAGGGAGAAGCAGGCCTCCCGCCGAGCAGGGTGCCGGATGCGGGGCTCGATCCCAGGACCCTGGGATCATGACCCGAGCCGAAGGCAGACACTTAATGACTGAGCCACCCAGGCACCCCCCTTCATTATCTTCTTAATGTCCATGGAATCACTAGTGATAACCTCACTTTCATTTCTGATTTTGTTAATTTGGATCTCCTTTCTGTTTTCTATAACCTAAGTGTTCTCTTCAGGAAACTAAAGAAAGAGTAATTTTAAGCCTAGTGCAAGCAGAAGAAAAGAAATTAATAATTAGTAATCAATACAAGTAAAACAGGAAAAAATAGGAAAAAAAATCAACAAAACCAAAAGCTGATTCTTTGAAAACGTAAAAAAATTGATAAATCTCTTGCCAGGATAATCAAGAAAACAGAAAATTTTAAAGATTTTATTTATTTGACAGAGAGAGACACAGTGAGAGAGGGAACACAGCACGGGGAGAGGGAGAGGGAGAACCAGGCTTCCCGCGGAGCAGGGAGCCCAATGCAGGGCTCCATCCCAGGACCCCGGGATCATGACCCAAGCCGAAGGCAGACGCTTAACAACTGAGCCACCCAGGCGCCCCAGATAAATAAAATCTTTAAAAAAAAAAGAAGATAATGAAGGAATTCTATTAACAACTCTATGCCTACAAATTTGATAACTTAGATACAATGAACCAATCTCCTTCAATGATACAAACTACTAAAACTCACACAAGGAGAGAACAATAACCTAAATAGCCCTGTATCTATTAAAGAAATTGAATCAATAATTCATAACCTCCCAAAGATAGAAATCACCAAGACCAAATTCTACCAAACATTTAAGCATCACCAGTAAACATTTAGAGATCACTAGGGAATTCTACCACACATTTGGGTAAGAAATAATACCAATTCTCCACAATGCCTTCCATAAAACAGAAGTAGAGCGAACGTTTGATTTATTCTCTGAGGCCAATATTACCCTAATTCCAAAACCAGATAGAAGGCATTATAAGAAAGGAAAACTACAGACCAGTATCTCTCATGAACACAAACACAAAATCCTCAACAAAGTATCACAAAATCGAATCCAACAATGTATAAAAATTATGCACCTAACAAGTGGAATTTATTGTAGGCATGCAAAGCTGATTTAACATTTGAAAATAAATCAGTGTAATCCACCACATAAACAGACTAAATAAGATATATCATATGATCTTATCACTTGATACAGAAAAAGTATATGACAGAATCCAACACCCATTTATGATAAATGTTCTCAAAATAGAATTAGAGAGGAACACCTCAATTTAATAAAGAATATCTACAGGAAACCTGTAACAACATACTTAACGGTGAGGAGGACGCTTCATCCTAATATCAGGAACAAGGCAAGGTATTCTTTTCTCATTGCTCCTATTAAACATCATCCTGGAAGTCCTAGCTAGTGCAATAACACACACAAAAAAAGGAAATAAAACATAAACAGATTGGAATGGAGGAAATAATACTGTCTCTTTGCAGATGACATGATTGTCTATGTAGAAATGCCACAGCACTGACAAACTTCCTGGCTACAAGATCTGTAAGGCTGTAAAGCTAATATACAAAAGTCAATTGCTTTCTTATATGCCAGCAATGAACTGGAATTTGAAATTTAAAAATATCATAAAAAATAGTACTCCCCAGGGGCGCCTGGGTGGCTCAGTCGTTAAGCGTCTGCCTTCGGCTCGGGTCATGATCCCTGGCTCCTGGGATCAAGCCCCGCATCGGGCTCCCTGCTCTGCAGGAAGCCTGCTTCTCCCTCTCCCACTCCCCCTGCTTGTGTTCCCTCTCTCGCTGTCTCTGTCAAATAAATAAATAAATCTTTTAAAAAAAAAAAGTACTCCCCCAAATGCAGAATGCGCCTAAAGAATCTAAGTGTATTACAAATATATGAAACAACCCCACTGAAAGGGATGGAGGAATAAGGTGTTGACATAGGGTAACTTTGGGAGTGGAGTCTATAAAACTAAAGGCAAAAATTTGTCTCTATATAAATAAATATATAAAAATAATTGAAGATGAAAACATATATAAACATGCACATATACGCACGGGTTATTATGTATCAGTAGATCTCCTTGCTGTCAACTGTGAGGGCCTAGAAGCAATGATACCCCAATAGTAATGAGTACCCTTAGCACCCAGATCTTGGTTTTGATACCATTCTCTAACCAAAGGTACCAGGGCCCCTTGGAGAAATGGCAAATTCTAGGACTTGGACAGGAACTATACAAGACTACACCATCTTGTAGTGCCAGAAAGTGTTACACACACACATACACGTGCATGCCTGCACACATACACACACAGTGATGGGAGGAGGTATGTTAAATAAATACAAGAGCCAAGTGAAAGAGCTCGCAATGGCCAAGTTGGAACAATTAGAGCAATGAAAGTATGTGAAGTAGTATTAGATTATAATCCAAAGTATAAAATATTGATTGCTGGATCGTAAGGTAGTTATATTTTAACTTTCTGAGGAACAATGGAATATTCCTCAGCCATAAAAAAAGAATGAAATCTTGCCATTTGCACCAAAGTATAATGCTAAGTGAAGTCAGTCAGTTAGAGAAAGACAAATACCATATGCTTTCACTCATATTTGGAACTTAAGAAACCAAAGGGAAAAAAAGGAGAGAGAGAGAGACATAGCAAGAAACAGACTCTTAATTATAGAGAACAATCTGATGGTTACCAGAGGGGAGGGTGGTGTGGGGATGGGTTAAATAGGTGATGGGGGATCAAGGAGTGCATTTGTCATGATGAGCACTGGGTGATGTATGGAATTGTTGAATTACTATGTTGTATACCTGAACTAATATAACATTGTATGGTAACTAATTGGAATTAAAATTAAAACTTAAAGAGTCCATACTGATACCCTCAAGTAGGTGGAACCTAACATCCCACTCATTCCTTCTCAAGTATGGGCTGTGCATAGTGACTTTCTTCCAAAGAGTACAGTATGGAAAGGGAGAAATGAGTAACTTTACCATGGTGAATCCTGACAAACACTACCTCAGCCAGGTCATGAAAGTTAACAACAGTGGTAATATTGATAGTATGTACCCTTTTTTAAAAAAGTAAACTAGACACCCAACGTGGGCCTTGAACTCATGACCCCAACATCAAGAATCACATGTTCCATGGACTGAACCAGCCAGGCACCCTGTTTACACGTACCCTTTATATAATGTAGTGAGTATAGCACTTACCTATCTGGTCCTCTTCCCAAAAGCACTTAATGCCTGTGTAACCACAAGAAAAAAATCAAGCAAACTTGAATTGTGGGACATTATACAAAATACCTGACCAGTACTTCTCAAAAGTGTCAAAAACAGGGAAAGTGAGAAACTGTCACAGCCAAGAGGAGCCTATGGAGACAAGATGACTAAATGTAAGGTGGTAACCTGGATAGGATCCTGGAACAGAAAAAGGACATTAGGGAAAAACTGAGGGAATTTAATATGTACTTTGGTAAATAATAATCTATCAAAATTGGTTGTGACAAATGCACCATACTAATGTAAGATGTTAATAGAGGATACTGTGAATGGGGTATACAGAAACTGTACTAGCTTTGCAATAATTCTGAAAGTCATTAACTCCTAAAATAAAAGTTTATTAAAAAAAACACTAAAAGCAAATAAAAGACTAATGAAGAGCTGGGGCGGGGGGTGGGCGGGGGGTGGGAATCACATAGGTAGATGGATCTGTTGAAATGGTAAGGCAGGGCTTAACAGGAACTTCCTGAGAGACAATTCCTCCTAAGAAAAAAGTGTCAGCAGACAAGAGATTAACAGGTGAGAATAGCACAGCATCTGGCCACTCAGATTTTTCTGGCTCAATCTCCAGTATCAAAATCCAGTGAAGATAGTTGTATGGAAAACCACACACAAACTGACAAAAATTCCGGAAAGGAGTGTTTTCTAAAAACTTTATATCAAGGCCCAATGACAACTGGGTACTACCCACCTGAATTAGGGTAACTCTGCCGTAGGTAGAGAAGAATTCTCCACCTTTCTGTTGAGACAGTGTTGCTTTAGTCCATCATGGTCTCCAGCCCACCAGCAGCAGGGGGGGCTTCAGGAGGGTACAGAGCCCCTGAGAACGGGCACAGTGCCCAAGACACATGGCATTACCCAGGGGAGAGTGGCACCCACCTTTTATCTGACTTATTCCTGGACACAAGTGAGACCTCATACCTCCCCCAAACATCTAACAGAATTCTGGTTCTGCTAGTGCAAGGCAAAGGGTAGGAGACAGCTCAACACAGCTCATACTCATTTCCTCATCTGATCTTCTCCACAACCCTGGAAGGCAAGTTTACCCCATTCGACAGATGACAAGACTGTTTGTTACAGCAATAGATTTGTAGTATCGGCCAGGTTGAGTCTTCTAGCTTCCAGTCTCAAAGACAAGTTTTACGAAACATTTTATATCCTGACCAAGAATTTTCAGTGTCTCCACTGCATTTATGAGCAATCTGAACAGTTATTTTGATCGCTTGGTATATACTGTTTTCATGATGAAAGTAATCTATGTTTTTTAGGAGAAAATATACAAGGAACAAAAAAGAATAGGAAAAAAAAAATCACCCACAGATCACCAGGACATAGCTTTCAGAGTTTCCTCTGTACATAGATCACTAGGGTAAATACCTTTGTAGTTTTACAAAAATGGACTGATGCTATATATGGTTCACCAAACTTTTTTCTTTTTAATTTTACAATATGCCATAAACATTTTCCCATGCAAAGGACAAAAATCTGCTACTGAAACATCGAAGGCTGCAGTTGGATAACAGAGTGATAGCTAAAGCAAGTATCAGCATAAGGTTAAAGCACAGGGCCTGGGCAAATGCCTGCCAGGGGCACTACACAAAAGGAATGTCTTCAAAGCCCCTCTGTGGGGCCCTGCACCCACCCCTGAGTTCCCTTGGGCCCCTCGGGTGGAAGGGGTCCTGTAAACTTTTTTGCATCCACATAAACCCCCCCAATTTCTGTCTGGTTTTCTTCACCTCGTCCTCCACCCTGGCCATCTCGTCAAATTCTCTTATCATCTCCTCATTGCTCAAATGCATATCATGTATGGCCTCCTTATATTCCTTGAGGCACTGAGCCAGCCCCTTGTTGGTTTTTCTTTTGGCCTTCCTGGGTACATCATCCCCAGCTGGGCGCTTTCCTGCAACCCTTGATTCGATGGCTGGCTTTTCTTCTTTTGGCTTTTCCTCATTCACTGGCTTTCCCTCATTCTCTGATTTTTCTTCTTTTGGCTTTCCCTCACTCACTGGTTTTCCTTCTTCTTTTGGCTTTCCCTCACTCACTGGTTTTCCTTCTTCTTTTGGCTTTCCCTCGCTCACTGGTTTTCCCTCTTCTTTTGGCTTTCCCTCACTTACTGGTTTTCCTTCTTCTTTTGGCTTTCCCTCGATCACTGGCTTTCCCTCGCTCTCTGGCTTTCCCTCGCTCTCTGGCTTTCCCTCGATCACTGGCTTTCCCTCGCTCTCTGGCTTTCCTTCGATCACTGGCTTTCCCTCGATCACTGGCTTTCCTTCGATCACTGGCTTTCCCTCGCTCTCTGGCTTTCCCTCGATCACTGGTTTTCCCTCGCTTTCTGGCTTCCCCCCCATCCCTGGGTTTCCCTCCATCCCTGGGTTTCCCTCCATCCCTGGGTTTCCCTCCATCTCTGGGTTTCCCTCCATCCCTGGCTTTCCCTCCATCTCTGGCTTTCCCTCGCTCTCTGGCTTTCCCTCGCTCTCTGGCTTTCCATCTTTTGGCTTTGTCATACTCTCTGGCTTTTCTTTATCCTTTAGTATTTCCTCATCTTCTGTCATTCTCTCGTTTTCTAACTTTTCCTTGTCTTCCAAAGTACAAGCTACTTCTGGCTTTTCCGCATCCTGTGACTGTTCTTTGTATTCCATCTTTTCTTCATTCTCAGTCATTCCTTCATTTTCACTGCAGAGTTTTTCCATGTTGAGATCTCCCCTCCTTTTCCTGTCCTGGGGTGGGGAGGAAGAGGAGACAAAGAGGAGACAAGGGAAACTGAGGGCTTGGGGGTGGAATGCAAGTCTGGATAGTACAGGCATCTCTCCCCTTGTCAGGGTTCCCCTGACCTGGCCCGCCTTTAAGTGTGCTTTCTGCCCACCCTCTCCCCTCACACACGTTAGCCAACCATTTCTGACAGGCCCTGCCATTTTCTCTACGTTTGCTCAGCACGGCAGAATGTGTATAAACGCGTTAGGAGGTGGGCAGTGGCGCCCCATATTCTGTGGGTGCTGTACCCTCCACACTCGCCACCCCTCTGGGTCCCTGTCCAGAGACCCCCTTCCTTCACTGACCTGCAGGGATTCTGAACAGATTCCTCCTCCTTTTCTAGCTTTGCAGAGTGCTGAGAACAGACACGCAGACCTGCAGACAGACAGGAGACAGAGGCTGCGCGTTTGGGTGGATGCACAGCAACTCGGCCCCTTTCCTGCATCCCGGCCCCCCTCATCCAACGTTTCCCTCCCCCACCTCCTCCGCCCCCCGCACCCCAGCCGCCATTTCTTTTCACGCCTCGGGCGCCAGACCAGGATGTTTTCCAAACTAATTTTGGATCTCTTGTGTCCTTCTCCCCCGGAGGCAACTCGCCTCCCCACCCTCGAGGTCAACTTTTTTTCTCTACGCATGGAGTGGTAGAGGGGGTTTATTTCCACTGTCTCACCGGTGGGGCGCCCCTCAGCTCACCAGCTCCGGCTCCAAAATGGACGGAGGGCAGCGAGAAGGAGGTGAGGCGAAAAGGGGCCACGGGCACTAGGGGTGTCCGCTCTTCCCCCCCCTCCGCCGATTGGTCGCTAGCTCCCCCTTAGCCATTTTCCCACCGCCATCTCTATCTACACTCCGGCCAGCTTCCCTCAACCCGGACCCCATCCCCACCCTTTTTCCTCTCCGTGTTCGTGCCTCACCCCCCATTCCAGGGTTCCGCAGGCGGCGACGAAGGCCCTCACACTTACCTGAAAGAACCTGGAGCAATTAGGAGCTCGCAGACCGCTCCGGATCCGACCGCAGGGGAAGAGGGCGGGCTCGCGGAGTGGTGCCCACATCTGCGCCCCGGCGGTCACGTGAGCGCCGCGTCACCCGAGCTCGCCCCCCTCCCCCCGCCGCCCCGCCCACCGGCCGGCGACTGCCAGTCACCCCACTGCTCTCTGGAGCGCTTCCCCTCTCACCTCTCTGGGCCCTTTTGTCCTTTTTCTCTTCTTGAGGTGGTCAAAGGAATAATTTTAATAAAAACCACAGAGGCTTTTTTTAATGGGTTGGGCGGTCGGGGGAGGAGTCTTGACCGTGTTGCTCTTAATTTCCATTGAAAGAACTAGAGCCAGCCAATGAAATCGTATGACTGTGAACTTTAATGTGGTACATAGAATATTGCACTTTATTTTTTATTTTAAATTTTTAAAGATGTATTTATTTATTTGGGGAGGGAGGGGCAGAGGGAAAGAGAATCTCCAGCAGACTCCCGGTTGAGCTCCGAGCCCATGCAGGGCTCCTTCGCACCACCCTGAGATCAGGACCTGAGCAAAAATCAAGTCTGAGGCTTAACGGACTGAGCCACCCAGGTGCCCCAGAATATTACACTTTAGAAAAAATTAGGAAAAATGTTCCCCTCGAGATAAAATTGTTCCTTTTTCCTGACATGCGCAAACATAAATTTTCTAATTATTTAAATCTAAAAATAAAATTATATTTGAAGCAGAATAAAGGAACAATTAATTTTTTTTATAAGGGAGAGACTAAATATACAACGGACAATGACCTGACCATACATGACAATAGAACTGGGACCCACAACCTCTGCAGCAAGCAGGCCAGGAAACCAAACCATAGCCTCTGAAGCAATCTTCAGGACTTGATCAATGACTGCCAACCTTGCTATTTTTGCCTCCCCCCCCCCCCCGCAAGAGAAATCCAAATATCCTCTCCAAACCAATCATATAAGATGGCCTGCTTTTAGCTAGCCTGCTTCCAGCTTCCCCACGCCAACAACTTCCAGTTAGAGAATACTTAAAGTCTTCTCTTTGGTTCGAGCTAAAGCTTTTCCACTCCCCAGAGACTTTCAGTCTCTGCCAAACACAAGTAATGGTGGCCGACTCCCTTGTTATAACAAGTTCTGAATAAGTAGTCTCTGTTGTAAGTTTTTTGTGTGGAAGGCCTTTAAAAATATAATAACAAAGACATGAACAATTAAGGAAAACGTTGATAGATTTGACTACCTGAAAATGTGTACCAATTTCTTAAGGGATTGGGGACACATGCACTCTTCCCTGTTCTTGGTGAGTGGGACGGTAAAAAAGTGTTCTGAAAAGTAAGCTGGTAAATTGTTTTAAAATAAAAATGTTTGATATTTTGGTTCAGTAATTCCACTTCTAATATTTACCCATGGAGAGAATTAATGATGTGCTAAAATATAATCTTATGTTTTAAAAAATGCTTTGTATTATAAAAATTCCCATAATAGCTGTTTATTATGCATTTATTCTTTGCTGGAACTAGGGCTACAGTATTAATTATGTAGGCTTTGTTTACAATGAAAAAAATGGAATATCACAATTGTCTATCAGTACAAATTTAGTTACATAATCTTATTAATACATTTGTTTACATTTGGTTAAAAAAATAATTAAAATGTTGGGTTCTAAATACACAGTAGAAATTATTAACTATTTATAATCCCCAATTACTATGGGTGTTGGGACACAAAGGATAACCACAGGATGTGGTATTGACCTCTAGAGAATGCCACCTATGTGCCAGGAACTGTGTTAGCTACTTTATCTTACCTGCTGCAGAATTCATTTATACCTGATAAAGGAACTCACACTTCAAAGAAGCAGAATGATTTATAAAGCTATAAGCTTAACTCAGTGTGATATTGGAATAAGCATAGCAGGAGGAATAAAACACAGAGATCCCACTAATATACCCAAGTATAAAGGTTTTTAGTATGTGATAAGAATCCATCTCTGGTCAGTAGTGAAAAATAGGTTATTATGGAAATTATATTTGTATAATTAAATAGTTAAAGAAAAATGAAGATCCTTATTTTCTGACATACTATCAAGTTCTTATAGGCCAGTACAATGAAATAAAAGGCATCCAGATTGTAAGGAAAGAAATAAAACTTCCTTTATTTGCAGATGGCAAGACCTTGTATGTAGAAAATCCCAAGAAGTCCACTAAAGAACTATGAGAACTAATAAATGAGTTCAGATCAATATATAAAAATCAATTATATTTCTATATGCTAGCAGTGAATGATTTAAAATGGAAAGTAAGAAAACATTTCCATTTAAAATAGCATCAAAAACAACAAAACACTTAGAAATAAATTTATTAAAAAGTCTAAGATTTGTACACTGAAAACTATAAAATACTGTTCAAAGAAATTAAAAAATAAATGGAAAGACATCTTATGTTCATAGATTGGAAGACCTAATATAAAGATTCCCAAATTGATCTACAGATTCAACACAATCTCTGTCAAGATCTCAGCTGCCTTGCTTGCAGAAATTTACAAGCTGATCCCAAAATTCACATGGAAATGCAACAAACCCAGAATAGACAAAACAATCTTGAAAAAGAAGGGCAAAGTTGGAGGCCTCACACTTCCAGATTTTAAAACACTATAAAACTATAGGAATTGAGATAAGGTGGTACTGGCATAAGGACATATAAATCAATGAAATAGAATTTAGAATCCAGACATAAACCTTCACATTTACAGACATGGATTGTCAACCAGAGTCCAAAGAAAATTCGATGGTGAAAGAATGGTCTTTTCAACAAATGGTGCTGAGACAACTAGATATCTACATGCAGAAATGAATTTGGACCTCCCCTTCACACCATATACAAAACTTAACTCAAAAATAAATCAAAGTCCTGGGGGCACCTGGCTGTCTCAGTCAGTAAAACATGCGACTCTTTATCTCAGGGTCCTGAGTTCAAGCCCCACTTTGGGCGCACAGCTTACTTAAAAAAATAAAATAAGGGGCACCTGGGTGGGTCAGTTGTTTAAGCGACTGCCTTCGGCTTGGGTCATGATCTCAGGGTCCTGGGATCGAGCCCCACATCGGGCTCCCTGCTTGGCGGGAGGCCTGCTTCTCCCTCTCCCACTCCCCCTGCTTGTGTTCCCTCTCTCACTGTCTCTTTCTATGTCAAATAAATAAATAAAATCTTTAAAAAATTAAAATTAAAAAAATAAAATAAATCAAAGTCCTACATGTAAAAACTGAAACTATTAAACTCTTAGAAGAAAATAGAGATGTAATTCTTCATGACCTTGGATTAGGCAATGGTCTCTTAGATATAACACCAAAATCTCAAACAACAAAAGAAATATAAATAAATGGGACTCTATCAAAATGAAAAATTTTTGTAATTCAAAGGACAACATCAAGAAAGTGAAAAGACAACCCACAGAATGGAAGACAATTTCGAAAGTAATGTATCTGATAAGGGACTTATATCTAGAATATATAAAGATCTGTTGCAACCCGATAAGAAAACAGATAACCCAATTTTACTTTGGGGATTTTGAGGCTTTTTAAAATTGAAATATATTTGACCTATAACATCACTGAAATTTAAGGTGTACAACACGTTGATTTAGTAAAGTATATATTATAATGTGGTTGCCACTGTGGCGATAATTAGCACCTGTATCATGTAACATAATTATCATTTCTTATTAGTGGTTGGAATAATTACAATCTAGTCTCTTAGTAAGTTTAGTGATTATAATCTAATATTGTTGTCTATATTCACTGTACTGTGCATTAGATCTCTAGGACTTAATTACTATTCATTGTAAGTTTATAACCTTAGACAATATCTGTCCTATCCTCTCACCCCCCAGCCCCTAGTAAGCACTATTTTACTCTCTATTTTTGCAAGTTTGGCTGTCTTAGATTCCACATATAAGTGATATTGTACAATATTTGTCTTTGTCTGACTTGTCTTACTTGGCATAATGTCCTCAAGATCTATCCATGTTGTCACAAATGGCAGGATGTCCTTCTTTCTCATGGCTGAATAATATTCCATTGTATAAATATACCACATCTTCTTTATCCCATTCATTTTCTGCACAGAAAAAGAAAAAAACAACAAAAAGAAAAAATAGCCTACAGAATGAGAAAAAATATTCACAAGCCATCCATCAGATAAGGGGTTAATATCCAAAATATATAAAGATCTCATACAATTCAAAAACAAAGAAACTCAAACAATCTTATTTAAAAATGGACAGAGGAACTAAGTAGACATTTTCACAACTGTCCAAATGGCCAACAGATACATGAAAAGATGCTCAGCATCACTAACCATCAGGGAAATGCAAATCAAAACCATAGTGAGATATTCCCTCACACCTGTTAGAATGGCTATCATCAGGAAGACAAGAGATAAGTGTTGGTGAAGATGTGGAGAAAAGAAAAGACTTGTGCACTGTTGATGAAAATGTAAATCAGTTCAGCCACTATGGAAAACAATGTGGTAGTTCCTCAAATATTTTCTAAAAAGTTAAAAATAGATCTAGCATATGATCCAGCAATTCTACTTCTGGGTATATACCTAAAGAAAATGAAAACAGGGGGCGCCTGGGTGGCTCAGTCGTTAAGCGGCTGCCTTCAGCTCAGGTCATGATCCCAGCATCCTGGGATTGAGCCCCATGTCTGGCTCCCTGCTCCGCGGGGAAGCCTGCTTCTCCCTCCCCCACTCCCCCTGCTTGTGTTCCCTCTTTCGCTGTGTCTCTCTCCATCAAATAAATAAATAAAATCTTAGGAAAAAAAAGGAAAATGAAAACAGGATATTAAAGAGATATCTGCACTCACTTGTTTATCACAGCATTATTTACAATAGCCAAGATATGGAAACATCCTAAGTGCCCATCAACTCAATTTTGAAATGAGCAAAGGATCTGAATAGATATTTATGCAAAGAAAATATAAATATGGCCAATAAGCACGATGTGTTCAACGTCATTAGCCATCACGGAAATGCAAATCAAAACCACAATGACTAACACTTCATACTCACAGAAAGACAGATAATAGCAGGTGTTGACAAATATGTAGAGAAATTGGAACCATCACACACTGATGGTGGAAATGTCAAATGGTGCAAGCACTGTAGAAAACAGTGAAAGAACCCAGTCACAAAAGACTACATATGGTGATTTCACTCATATGTGGAATTTAAGAAACAAAGCAAATGAACAAAGAAAAAAAGAGACAAACAAACAAACAAAAAACCCAGACTCTTTTTAAAGATTTTTTATTTATTTATGCAAGAGAGAGAGAGTGAGCGAGAGAGAGAGCACATGAGCTGGGACAAAGGGAGGAGGAGAAGCAGAATTCCCTGCTAAGCAGGGAACCTGACGCCGGGCTTGGTCCCAGGACCCTGGGATCATGACCTGAGTGGAAGGCAGACACTTAACTGACTGAGCCACCCAGGCGCCTCTAGACTCTTAAATATATAGAACAAACTGGTGGTTACCAGAGGGGAAGTAGGTGGGGGCAGAGGTGAAGGAGATTAAGAAAGAATACCTTATCATGATGAGCACCGAGTAATGTATAGAATTGTTTAATCACTATATTGTACGTCTGAAACTAATATAACACTGTACATTAATTATACTGGAGATAGATAGATAGATAGATAGATAATTATAACCTCCCAGACACTCCACACTAAAAAAAAAAAAAAAAAAGATGACATATGGTATGATTCCATTAATATGAAACATCTAGACTAGGCATATTCTTAGTGAGAGAAAGATTAATATTTGCTTAGGGCTTGGCTGGAGGAAGTTAGGGGAAAATGAGTAGTGACTGCTAATGAATATAGTTTTTTTCTGGGGTGATGAAAATGTTCTAAGATAGATCGTGGTGATAGTGGCACAACTCTGTGAATAACTAAAAACCATTGAATTATGCACTCTAAATGGATGAATTATATGCTATGAGAATCAAAGCTGTTATAAAAAATCTGTCATAATTTTGATGATTTCAAAGTATTTTATTATATAGATTTTCTATTCAACAGATTGAATTAAGCTCACATAATTTTTTTCTCTATTAGGGATGTTTTTGTATTTATATATTGGTGCATTTCTCTGGTCATTTTCTTTGGATTTACTCTTTTTTTAAAAGTAAACTTTAAAAAATAAAATAAAATAAAATAAAATAAACTCTACACCTAATTTGGGGCTTGAACTCATTACCAACAGATCAAGAGTTGCATGTTCTACCAACTCAGCCAACCAGGCACCCCATCTTTGGATTTAGTCTAAGAAATTGAATTGGCAGATCAAAAGTTATGAATAATTTAAGGTTTCTTAATACACATAGCTAAAATTTAACTATGTTGTTAATTATAAAAATTTCAGGGGCACCTGGGTGGCTCAGTCAGTTAAGTATCTGACTCTTGATTTCAGCTCAGGTCATGATCTCGGGGTCCTAAGGTTGAGCCCTGTGTGGGGCTTAGTGCTCAGTGAGGAGTCTGCTTCCCCTCTCGCTCTGCCCCTCCCCCTGCTTGTGCACTCTCTCTAAAATAAATAAATAAATCTTTTAAAAATTTTTCAGAAAAATATAAACATATATAATGTAGAAAGTAGATCTGTATGCTATGTATTAAATTTTTCTATGTTTATTTCATACACACAATTTCTATATTTAATGGAATTATACCATATATATTGTTCGACTACTTGATTCTTCCACTTAAAAGTGTATCTTCAGCTCACACAGTTCACTGTGCGCGTGTGCTCTCGGCTCCGCAATTGGCAGCTCGCTACGCTTGTGCTAGATGTAAACCTTGTGATCCTCACCGCCACTACTGTAATAGTTTAGAAGGCTTGATAGAATGAGTGCATTAGTCTGAAGAGTATACATTGGATAGGAAAGAATTTCCTTCTTTTGTTTCTCTAAAATCTTTCCGCCTTATTTAGCTTGAGATCTTTGCAGCTTGGTTCATGGATTCCAGCCTTGCCCGTTGCACAGTATATACTGATCCAGCTGATAAACCAGTGAACTATGTCAAAAGCACTCTCAATATTACATTTGGCAAAAAGTTTTGTACTTTTCACATAGCTTGTTGCCATGTAAAAGGGTTAACAGCACAATATTTTAAAAATAAATTAAGAAGTATTTATAGGAAAAAAAAAAGTATATCTTCAGCACATTCCCATGTCAGTATACATAGAACTACCTATGCATTTCAATTGTTGCATATGATTCTATTCTTTAGGTTTATCACATTTTATTTAATCAAACCCCCATTGATTAACATTAAAAATGTTCCATACTTTCACTATTAACATTGCTCCAGTGAACACACACACACACACACACACACACACACAAAGATAGCCTTTTCAGAGAAAGAACTGTAGACCATACAAAAATAGAACTTGGGGTGCCTGGGTGGTTTAGTCGGCTAAGCATCTGCCTTTGGCTCAGATCATGATCCCAGAGTCTTGGGATAGGGTCCTGCATCGGGCTCCCTGCTCAGCGGGGAGCCTGCTTCTCTCTCTCTCCTCCCCGTGCTCTCTCTCGTTATCTCTGTCTCTCTCTCAAATAACTGAAACCTTTAAAAAAAGAAAAACAGAACTGCATTTTACTAAGTCATTTAATTTCTATCATACTAATTACTGCTGCTTTAAAATGCCCATGTTTGTCAATATGACATACAGATGTTCTTCAAAGTTATCTGGACATATTGGTCTCATACACATTGTATTATGTAAAAAGTCATTTTAAGAACTTGAATCCATTAGGATATGTGTGTGTGGGGGGGAGGGTGCATGTGTGTGTGTGTGTGTGTGTGTGTGCCCGCTATGGATGTTTTGCATTTGTAATTTCAGATTTCAAATGGGAGCACTAGGAGAACAACATTAAAATGCACCATAATTGGGCTGTGGATGGGACACTCGGAGTGAAAGTGTGAGAGCCACATATGAAATCTGGGAAAGAGAAAGGAAGATGAAGTTTGATGTTGAAGACCAGAGTGGGAATTGAATACATCTGATTAGTCCCTTCACTGGTGATTGAGGAAAAAGGAACCTAGTGAGCAATCATGGTGTAATGCTGTGGTTACTGAGATGAAGTAAGGGGATGGCTACTGCTTCACTAACAAAGTATAAGCAACAACACGGGGGAAATAGCAGTAATAGGACAGACATACACAAATCAAACTTTTTCAATGCTATTCATATTGTGAAATTCTTTGAAAAGCATAAGCAAGGACCCAAACTCAGTACAGAAATATCTAAATCCAAAAGTTCAAGAAACAACAAGTATTCAGGACCCCTCCCAACTGAGGCTGCTACTCTTAACTCATTCAGATTTATCTGACTTTGTTCTTTTCAGGCTATAACCTTTTGTTCTTGAAAGGTCAGAACTTAGTTACTTACAACCCTATGGGTATTGTGGAGCATCCGATTAGTGCAGCCCCACGCTTCTGAATCAGCCTCTGATGGACCTGCAGCCTCTGAGCCACAGCCATTGGCCCTATACGTGAGGAGGTGTCTCAAGATGAGCCAATACGTGTCTTCCTTGGTTATTCCACCTGGGAGATTGAGAGGGAAGCACCTCCGAGTTTTTTTTAATGAGCTCAACCTGTTTATTCTTAAATTCAGCAGCCATAAAGCCACTCTGTCAGATCGCTGTCGAGGTTTGTAAATGTTTCTTCCAATTTCTGTGTTTATGCTGTTGTGGGAGGGTAACAGTTTGTGGATCAGCACCAGCCCAGGGGTGATGGAAGATGAAGCGACTTGCCTGAAGGGTGCTCAGTGTGAGCATCCGAGGAGGGGCTTATTACTCCAGGTACAGAAAGACTTGCTCCCCCTGCAAGCCTGCCGCTGAATCTACCTGAAGTTTGTCTTTCCCCCTGTAGCCATGGACAGAAGGAGGTCCCTGAGGTGGGCAGGAGTCCTTCAAACACAGCAATGGAGACATCACTCCCTATTCTCCTCATCTCCCCAACTATGGGCACCCGCTATTTCTGTTTTATGTCTCTATGGATTTGCCTGTTCCGGACATTTTGTAAGAATGGAATCATACAATATGTAGTGTCTTCTGACTGGCTCCTTTCACTTGCATAATATCTTCAGCTTCATCCATGCTGCAGCATGTATCAGTACTCCATCCATTTTTTTAAAAGATTTTATTTATTTATTTGACAGAGAGAGACAGCGAGAGAGGGAACACAAGCAGGGGGAGTGGGAGAGGGACAAGCAGGCTTCCTGCGGAGCAGGGAGCCCGATGTGGGGCTCGATTCCAGGACCCCGGGATCATGACCTGAGCCAAAGGCAGCCGCTTAATGACTGAGCCACCCAGGCGCCCCCCCATTCATTTTTTAAAAGATTTTATTTATTTACGAGGGGGGCGGTGGGGGGGAGGAGCAGAAGGAGAGGGACAAGCAGAGTCTGTGCTGAGCACGGAGCCCAAGGCGGGGCCTGATCTCAGGATGCTGAGATCATGACCTGAGCTGAAACCAAGAGTCAGACGCTTAACTGACTGAGCCACCCAGGCACCCCAGTACTTCATTCATTTTTATTGCTGAATAATATTTAATTTATACCACATTTGTTTTTCCATTCATCAGTTGATGGCCATTTGGGTTTCTCTCCACTTTTTTGGATATTATAAACAATGCTGTTATAACCATTCTTTTATAAGATTTTATGTGGACATAGATTTTCATTTCTCTTAGGTCTATATTTCAGAAGGAATTGGCGGGTTACATGTTAACCCTATGTTTAACCTTTTGAGGAACTGTCAGACTGGTTTACAAAACGGCTGCACGATTTTACTTTCCCATCAGCAACAAAGGAGAGTCTCACTTTCTCTTCATCTTCAATAACACTTTGCTATTGCCTCTGCTTTTGATTGTAACCATCCTAGTGGGTGTGAAGTGCTATCTCACTGTGTTTTATTTTTTTTAAAGATTTTATTTATTTATTTGACAGAGAGAGACATAGCGAGAGAGGGAACACAAGCAGGAGGAGTGGGAGTGGGAGAGGGAGAAGCAGACTCCCAGCGGAGCAGGGAGCCCGATGCGGGGCTGTATCCCAGGACCTTGAGATCATGACCTGAGCGGAAGGTAGACACTTAATGACTGAGCCATCCAGGCGCCCCCTCACTGTGTTTTTGATTTGCATTCCCAGTGACTAATGATGTTGAACATCTTTTCATGTGCTTAGTGGACATTTGCACATCTTCTTTGGAAAAATGTGCATTCAGAACCTTTGCCCATTATTTCATTTGGTTATTTGTCACTTTATTACTGAGTTGTAAGTGTTCTTTATATATTGTAGATACAAGTCCCTTATCAGATATATGCACATATATTTGTAAACATTTTCTTTAAATCCTCAACAACACTTAATATTTCTTGTCTTTTTAATTCTGGCCATTATGAATGGAGTAAGGTGATATCTCATTGTGATTTTGATTTGCATTTCCCTGATGATGAGTGATGTTGAGCATCTTTTCATGTGTGTATTGGCCACCTGTATGTCTTTGGAAAAATAGCTATTCAGGTCCTCTGCCCACTTTAAATTGGATTATTTGTTTTTTTGCTGTTAACTTTTATAAATTCTTTATATATTTTGGGTATTAACCCCTTCTTGGATATATTGTTTGAAAATATCTTCTCCCATTCAGTTGGTTGCCTTTTTGTTTTGTCAATGGTTTCCTTCACTATGCAAAAACTTTTTATTTTGAGATAGTCCTAATAGTTTATTTTTGCTTTTGTTTTCCTTGCCTTAGGAGACATATCTAGGGTAATGTTACTATGGCTTATGTCAAAGAAATTACTGCCTATGTTCTCTTCTAGGAGTTTTATGGTTTTAGATTTTACATTTAGGTCTGTAATACATTTTGAATTTAGTTTTTGTGTGTGGTATAAGAAAGTGGTCCAGTTTCTTTCTTTTGAATGTAGCTGTCCAGTTTTCCCAGTGGCATTTATTGAAGAGACTGTCTTTTCCCCATTGTATATTTTTGCCTCTTTTGTCATAGATTAACTAACCATATAAGTGTGGGTTTGATAGATGAATGAATAAAGAAAATCTGGCATATATACTGTGGAATATTACTTAGCCATAAAAAAGGATGAGATTTTTGTCATTTGTAACAACATGGATGGACCTAGAAGGTATTATGATAAGTGAAATAAGTCAGGCTGAGGGGTGCCTGGTTGGCTCAGTAATTAAGCATCTGCCTTCGGCTCAGGTCATGATCTCAGGGTCCTGGGATTGAACCCCGCATCGGGCTCCCTGCTCTGCAGGAAGCCTGCTTCTCCCTCTCCCACTCCCCCTGCTTGTGTTCTCTCTCTCGCTGTGTCTCTGTCAAATAAATAAATAAAATCTTAAAAAAAGAGAAATAAGTCAGACTGAGAAAGATGAATACCATGTGATTTCACTTATATGTGAAATCTAAAAAACAAAACAAATGAATAAGCAAACAAAAAGCAGAATCAGACCTATAAATACAGAAAACAAACTGATGGTTGTCAGAGGGGAGGAGGTAGGGGGATGGCAAAATGAGTGAAGAGGAGTGGGAGATAGAGACTTATAGTTTGAGAATGAATAAGTCATGGGAATAAAAGGTACAGCATAGGGAATATAGTTGATGGTTTGTTATTTTTTTAGTTAATGGTTTTATAATAGCATTATATGGTGACAGATGGTAGGCACACTTGTGGTGAGCATAGCATAAAGTATAGAGTTGTTGAATCACTGTGTTGTACACCTGAAACTAATGTATCATTGTGTGTCAACTATATACAAATAAAAATAAATAAAATGCCCCTCTCATGACTTTTTTTTGAGATATATATTTTTCATATTAATTTACAATTTAGCTTTATATGACATAATGGTTTTTTTATTGTAAGTTTTAAATTAATCAAAATAAATACATTAAAATTCTCCATTTTAATATTTAATACAGTAAATTTTGACAGATACGACCCACATAAAAAAAATTAAACTCCATAATTTTTAAATCTTAAAGTGCTCTGAAACCAAAACTGCTCCAGGTATTTGCAGTGTAATCATATCACCTGAAAATAACTGGCCTCTTTTTCAGTGTTTTTTCTGCAAGAGGAGATGGCTGTCCCTTCCCTGCCTCATAAGACAAAGTTCATTTGCATATTTGTAGACAGGAATTATTTCCACTGCTCTAAGTTGCCCAAAGCTGGCAGTTATAAAATAACTCCCATAGAATCAAAGTCAAATAACACAGAATGGTGTACATATAATTTTCCTTTGAAGAACAATTTTTCCCTATCATCTCTCCAGTTTTGATAAACAATAATCTCAAAAATTATTCTTGATCACAAAATAAGGCTGACCTGATTAGATTTGACTTTATTGTTTACTTAGTTGCTGCAAGAATGCTAATTTACTATGTAGCCCTTCTTTAGTTATCTTTGCTGAAAGTTTTCATGCTAATTATCACATTAGATATTTTTTTATTGTGGTAAAATAGACATAACATAAAATTTAACATTTTACCCATTTTTTTGGTGTACAGTTCAGTGGCATTAAGAACATTCACATTGTTGTAGGCAGCAACCTCTTCGACCTCAGCCGCAGCAACTTCTTCCTAGAAACATCACCAAAGGCAAGGGAAGCAAGGGCAAAAATGAACTATTGGGACTTCATCAAGATAAAAAGCTTTTGCAAAGCAAAGGAAACAGTCAACAAAACCAAAAGACAACTGACAGAATGGGAGAAGATATTTGCAAATGACATATCAGATAAAGGGCTAGTATCCAAAATCTATAAAGAACTCATCAAACTCAACACCAAAAGAACAAAGAATCCAATCAAGAAATGGGCAGAAGACATGAACAGACATTTTTCCAAAGAAGACATCCAAATGGCCAACAGACACATGAAAAAGTGTTCAATATCGCTCGGCATCAGGGAAATCCAAATCAAAACCTCAATGAGATACCACCTCACACCAGTCAGAATGGCTAAAATTAACAAGTCAGGAAATGACAGATGTTGGCGGGGATGCGGAGAAAGGGGAACCCTCCTACACTGTTGGTGGGAATGCAAGCTGGTGCAGCCACTCTGGAAAACAGTATGGAGGTTCCTCAAAAAGTTGAAAATAGAGCTACCATATGATCCAGCAATTGCACTACTGGGTATTTACCCCAAAGATACAAAAGTAGGGACCCGAAAGGCTACGTGCACCCCGATGTTTATAGCAGCAATGTCCACAATAGCCAAACTGTGGAAAGAGCCAAGATGTCCATCGACAGATGAATGG
This sequence comes from Phoca vitulina, assembly GCF_004348235.1. NCBI lineage: Eukaryota > Metazoa > Chordata > Mammalia > Carnivora > Phocidae > Phoca > Phoca vitulina. Next base: position 717,096 of record NW_022589825.1, on the reverse strand, counting down.
ATAAAGAAGAGGTGGTATATATATACAATGGAATATTATGCAGCCATCAAAAGAAATGAAATCTTGCCATTTGCAACGACGTGGATGGAACTGGAGGGTATTATGCTGAGCGAAATAAGTCAAACAGAGAAAGACATGTATCATATGACCTCACTGATATGAGGAATTCTTAATCTCAGGAAACAAACTGAGGGTTGCTGGAGTGGGGGGTGGGGTGGGAGGGATGGGGTGACTGGGTGATGGACACTGGGGAGGGTATGTGTTCTGGTAAGCGCTGTGAATTGTGCAAGACTGTTGAATCTCAGATCTGTACCTCTGAAACAAATAATGCAATATATGTTAAGAAAGAAAAAAAGAAGAAGAAGAATGTAGCAGGAGGGGAAGAATGAAGGGGGGGAAATCGGAGGGGGAGAAGAACCATGAGAGACAATGGACTCTGAAAAACAAACTGAGGGTTCTAGAGGGGAGGGGGTTGGGAGGATGGGTTAGCCTGGTGATGGGTATTGAGGAGGGCACGTTCTGCATGGAGCACTGGGTGTTATGCACAAACAATGAATCATGGAACACTATATCTAAAACTAATGATGTAATGTATGGGGATTAACATAACAATAAAAAATTAAAAAAAAAAAAAAGAACATTCACATTGTTGTAAAACCATCACAATGATCCATCTCCAAAACTTGTTCATCTTCCTGAACTGAAACTGTAACTTCCCATTATCCCCCCTTCCAGCTCCTGGTAACCACTTTTCTACTTTTATCTCTATGAATTTTACTACTCCAGGTACCATGTATAAGTGGTATGCAATATCCAATATAAGTGGTATACAAATACACAATATTTTTCCTTTTGTGTCTGGCTTATCATAATGTCTTCAGGGTTCATCTATATTGTATTATGTGTCAGAATTTTATTCCTTTTTAAAGCTGAATAATATTCTATGGTATGTACATACCACATTTTGTTTATCCATTCATTCCTTGATAGATACTTGGGTTGTTTGCACATTTTTGCTATTGTGGATAATGCTGCTATAAACATCAGTGTATAAATATCTATCTAAACCCCTGCTTTCAATTCTTTTGGGTATGTACCTAGAAGTGGAGTTGCTGGATCATATATTAATTGTATGTTTAATTTTTTTAAGATTTTATTTATTCATTTGAGAGAGGGAGAGAGAGAGAGAGCACAAGCAGGGAGAGAGGCAGAGGGAGAGAGAGAAACAGACTTCCCACTGAACTGGGAGTCCAGCTCGGGGCTGGATCCCAGGACCCGGAGATCATGACCTGAGCTGAAGGCAGACGCTTAACAATCTGAACCACCCAGGTGCCCCTGTATGTTTAATTTTTGAGGAAACACCATGATGCTTTCCACAGTAGCTGCACCATTTTACATTCCTGTAAGCAATACACAAGGTTTCCAATTTCTTCACATCCTCAACAATACTTGTTATTTTCTGTTTTTTTGATAATAACCATCCTAATGGGTATGAAGTGGTATCTTGTTATTGTTCTGATTTGCATTTCCCCCATGATTTGTAATGCACATCTTTTCATGTGTTTATTGGTCATCTGTATATTTTCTTTTTTTTAACTTTTTTTTTAAAGATTTTATTTATTTATTTGTCAGAGAGAGAGCGCACACAAGCAGGGGGAGCAGGAGAGGGAGAGGGAGAGGGAGAAGCAGGCTCCCCACAGAGCAGGGAGCCTGATGTGGAACTCAATCCCAGGACCCTGGGATCATGACCTGAGCCGAAGGCAGATGCTTAACTGACTGAGCCACCCAGGCGCCCCCATCTGTGTATTTTCTTTAGAGAAATGTCTATTCAAGTCCTTTGCCTATTTTTAAATCTGGTTCCTTGTTTTTTGTTGTTGTTGAGTTGTACGAGTTCTTTATATACCCTGATATTAACCTCTTATCAGATATCTGGCTTGCAGATATTATTTCCCATTCAGTAGGTTGCCTTTTCACTCTGTTGATTGCTTCCTTTGCTGCACAATTTTTAAGTTTGATGTAGTCTCATTTGTCTATTTTTGCTTTTGTTGCTTGTGCTTTTGGTGTCATCTCTAAGAAATAATTGCCAAATCCGTGTCATGAAGATATTCTCCTATGTTTTCTTCCAGGAGTTTTATAACATCAGGTCTTAAATTTGGGTCTTAAATCCATTTTGAATTAATTTTTGTATGTGGTATAAGGTAGGAGTCCAACTTCATTTTTTTTGCATATGGATATCCAGTTTCCCCAGAACAATTTGTTGAAAAGACCATTGTTTTCTTATTGAACGGTTTTGGCATTCCTGTCAAAAATCAATTGATCATATGTGCGAAGCTTTATTTCCGGGTTCTCTGTTCTATTTCATTGATCTAAAGGTCTGTCTTTATGCCAATGCTACACTGTTTTGATTATTGTAGCTTTGTAGTAAGTTTTAAAATCAGGAAGTGTGAGACCTCCAACTTTTTTTTTTCCAGATTATTTTCGTTCTTTACGTCCCTTGAGAGTCCATAATAATTTTAGGATAAATTTTTCTATTTCTGCAAAAAGCATCAATGGAATTTTGATAGGGATTTCATCAATCTATAGTTCACTTTGGGTAGTATTGACATCTTAGCAATATTAAGTCTTCCAAACCTGATTTTTATGTATTGATTTCATATCCTACCACTTTGCTGAATTAGTTTATTAGTTCTAACAGGTTTTTTTGTGGAATATTTAGGTTTTTCTACATAATAGAGCATGTCATCTGTGAACAGAGATGATCTTACTTCTTCCTTTCCAATTTGGGTGCTTTTAATTTATTTTTCTTTTTTTTAAGATTTTATTTATTTTTTTGACAGAGAGAGAGACAACGAGAGAGGGAATACAAGCAGGGGGAGTGGGAGAGGGAGAAGCAGGCTTCCCGCCAAGCAGGGAGCCCGATACAGGGCTCCCTCCTTCCCAGGACCCTGAGATCATGACCTGACCGGAAGGCAAACACTTAAGGACTGAGCCACCCAGGCGCCCTTTAATTTATTTTTCTTACCTAACTGCCCTGGATAGAACTTTCAGTACTATGTTGAATTGAAGTGGTGAAAGTGGGCAAACTTGTCTTGTTCCTGATCTTAGAGGAAAGGTTTTAGTCTTTCACCACTGAGTACAAGGTTAGCTGTGGGTTTCCACATTGTACTTTTAAAAGCCTCTTATTATTTACCTATCCTAAGGCTAGCAAGAAAAGCCAAGAAACTCTCTCCCCCAGACTTCACCTCCAAGATGTGTAAATTGGGGGAAATTCTTTTCTCAAGGTTACCAAACTATCTCAGAGTTCCTGGCCAGCCTATAAGGCAGAGTTCCTTTCTTACCTAAAAGACTGGACACCCTGTTAGCCAAGTATCAAACCAGTTTTCTTCAGTGGGTTCTTTAGGGTCAACCTTAATTCTCTAACTATAGCTGGCCATACCTGATTAAATGAATATCATTCTCAAATATGGTATTTCAGGCAAGGCCTTAGTTGCATAACCAAAGTTTCTAATTATATCCTGTTAAAAAGGAGCATGCATTTTTTTTTTGGCTGGTCTCCAGAGCATTTATTCTTTCCCAGTAGGGAGGGTGCAGGGGTCCAGTGGTCTGAGGGGTCCAGGTCCCTACATGTACCACATGAAGCCATGGTTGGCATTGAGTATCTCCTTGTTCATGCCCAGCCCATGAGCTCACCCATCATGGGGGGTCACCCAGTTCACTGTGTGAACACAGACTCACCCACCTTCCAGTCAGGCATGTCCTTCATGATGATGGCCTCCTTCTCCAGGTTCTCCAGAAGCATCTTCAGGACCCTCCCATCCTTCTCTACTTGCAACAGAGGCCTCCAAGTCCTCAATCTGCAGTCACCTGCCTTCATGGTTCCACTTCATCCTGCTCTAGTATCCTAAGAGCAGTGTCCCAATGCCCACAGCAAACATCCTGTCACCCAACAGGTTCTACTTGTAGTCGATGGGGCCAGAGCCCCCCCCCCCCCCACTGGCGGGGGCATGTCCTATTTCATCTTCATTGCTACCATGCTCCAAGGAGCACACACTATTACTGAATCTGTGCAAATCATTATATTGCAATTAAAAGTAAGAAGACCCAATTAAAGTTTGTAAATTCTACAGAGGGTTGGGGGTCAGTGAGAAAAAAAGTCATTTACAAATGTTTTATTTCAATTTACAAATGCAAGATGTAGTAAATTGTTAAAGGTTATAGATAGTGTCAGAAAGATGTAGGGCCACATTATATATCCAGAACATAGATGAAAACAGTATCAACAATATTCCAAACAAAAACTACAAGCGTCCCTCATCAGGTCATTCAGTCCTATATAATTAACTCTTGTTCTGCTGGATCTTGGGTTAGTAGTCTCATGGACCCACCTGCTTCTGAACTAAAAAAGCATTCTGGAAATCAGGACTCAGTCCATTGGTATGGTTTAAGTTGCTGAAACAAAGACTTCAGAAGTCCATATCCACAAATGTACTCTTTCAAGTCTCAGTAGGCTAAAATAGTCCTTTTTGGGGAAACAGCTCCTTTCTAGCACCACAATAACTTTGCATGTATCCACATCGGCCATGTAGGCTAAGACTCAAACCTCAGCTCATCTGAGTCATGGAAGAATGCATTTTATTGGTTTTCCAGAGCATGAGAGCATGGAAGCCTTCTGAGAAGCTGTTACCACAGCATTTCTCACTTGCCTTCTTCTCTAGCAGGAGGTTATCCTAAGAGTTTCTTGTTGCCTCCTGGATTCTGATGAGGTGTGAGTCTTTCTGCCTCTCTCTTTTGAGGTACAGCTATAGGCTATAAAACTGTGGAGCTGCAGGACAGTATTGACTCCCCAGAAATAGGGTGTCCTATAATCCATGTTGCAGTCTTCTGGCCCCTTTTTGCGTTTTTTTCCCCGATACCAGGGACAAGAAGAACTGTTACCTTTGGCTACTCATCCTTTTAATGTCTATGTAAGTAACGCACTGTCTGAATCTTAAAAGGGCTCACTCATAGTTTTCTTTACTAGGCAAATTTTCATCCTCTTTGTGTTGAAATCGATTTCTGCCAAGCTCTGAAGCAGTCCTTTCCTGAAGACGTGAACTCTGGCCTGTAGCTGATTTCAGAGTCTTTGGGCAAGCATCAGAGTAAAAAAAAAACTATTTACAGATATGACATTTTGATTTATAATATATATTTGGTCTTCGTCTCTGTTCCTAGCACAGAGCTCCTAAAACCCTTGGAATTTCCTAAGTGAAGAGAGCGATAATAGTATCTTTTGTTATGTTAATGAGTCAATTTGGAAAGACCTGAGGTAACCTAAGGGTGGGCTGGTTGCTAGGGGAACCAATCTTGTGATTAGAGAGTTGGAACTTTCTGTCCCACCCTGCACCACCCTTTGGGGAAGGGAGAGGGACTGGAGATAAGTGTTCAATAACCATTGGCCAGGGGTTCCTGGCTGGCTCAGTCAGTAGGGCAAGAGATTCTTGATTTTGGGGTCGTGAATTTGAGCTCCACATTGTACGTAGAGATTGCTGAAAAAAAAACCTTAAAAAATAACCAATGGCTAGTGATTTAATCAATCGTGCTTACATAAAGAAGCCTCCATAAAAACCCAAAAAGATGGGGCCCAGAGCTGTTCTGGTTTGGTGAACACACGGAGATTTGGAGAGGGTGGTGCCCTTGGACATGGTAAGAAAGCTCTGCACCCTTTTCCCTATACCATCCCTTATGCATCTCTTCCATCTGGCGTTCCTGCGTTATATCCTTTTATAATAAACCAGTAATCTAGTAAGTACAATGAGTAGGTAAAATAAGTAAATAAAATGTTACTTTGGAGGTTGGAACCTCCAAATCTATAGCTTATTAGTCAGAGGCATAGGTGACAACCTGGACTTGAGATTGATGTCTGAAGTGGGGGGGGGGGGCTATCTACTCCAGGTAGATAGTGTCAGAATTGAATTGAAATGTAGGACACCCAGCTGGTGTTGGAGAATTGTTTCATGGTGTGGAAAAAACATGGGAATTGGAGTCGGAATTGAAGTACATGACAGAGGCTTAAAATGGCTGTGGTAATTCATTTTATTTATTTTTTAAAGATTTTATTTATTTATTTTAGAGAGAGTGCGAGTGGGGTGAGGGGCAGAGGGAGAGGGAGAGAGAGAATCCCAAGCAGACTCTGTGCTGAGTGAGGAGCCCAATGCAGGGCTCCATCCCAGGACCCTGAGATCAAGACCTGAGCCAAAACCAAGAGTCGGACGCTCAATCCACTGATTCACCCAGGTGCCCCTGTGGTTAATTTATTGATGGTAATTTTCTAAAGGGAAAAAGCTGAGGAGCTTATAACAAGAATAATATAATTGACAAGGAAATTTTGTTTCTGTGGCATACAAAACAATGATAACAAAGACAATTCACAAAGTTTTAGACAGAATGTGTTTAAGGACCATTATTATGCATATTTTCAATGAAGACAATGAATGTTACATCTGATTTGCAAAAAATAGATGAACATAATTTTTATAAAGGAACAAAAATCTCAAGATTTATAATAATCCAGGGCACCTGGGTGGCTCAGTAGGTTAAGTGTCTGACTCTTGATTTCAGCTCAGGTCATGATCTCAGGGTTGTGAGATCAAGCCATGTCAGGCTCCATGATGGGTGTGGAGCTTGCTTGGGATTCTCTCTCTCCCTCTCCCTCTGCCCCTCCCCCACACCTGCACTCCTGCTCGTGTGCATGTTCTCTCTCTCTCTCTCTCTCAAAAAAAAAGATATATAATAATCACAGGACATAACATACACAATATACCATGAATATACCAAGCATGCAGTAAGAATATACATCAAGGGGATGTCTAATAGATTCGGTAAGTCTAGAGTAGGTCCTAAACATCTATATTTTAATAAAAATTCATAGGTAAGTCTTTACATTCCTTACTATATGTGAGACCTGATGCTTAGTTCCTGAACCTGTTTTGAAAGCATAAACAGAACTATAGTTGTATTAGTTGCATTATTAACTTAGCTCCACATTTTGTTTTGTTCCCTACTTATGCTTTATGCACCTCTTAACCTCATGCACAACCAATCATTAATTTTGCCTTTTTTACCCCTAGTCCCTGTTTACCCACTGATCATGGAAACCTAGTGGGGACTGGACAGTAACATCTGTCTTGACGAATCTGATCGTACCAGGTCCCAAATATCACCTCATTGTCTGCAAGAATGCTTACCTCCAGATTGTTTCCAGGTCTTTCCCCACCCTCAAAGTTTCAAGAAACCCCTCTTCTCATGTATATAAGCTGTCCCTAGGCTCAAGGCAAGGCAGCTTTGGGAATGATCCCCTGCCTTCTCATTGGGCTGCCCTTCCGATAATAGTTTTCTTTACCTCAAAACCAGTGTCTCAAATATTGGCATACTGCACACTGGGTGTACAAACGAGTTTGAGTTTTGGTAACATATGTATGTGGGTTTACCTAGGTATCATTGTATAACTTGCAGTTTCCACCACATATTTTGTTTCTGAGATTCACCTACATTCTATTTTTGACTGGTATATTGTATTTCATTGTATGATTGTACCATGATTTATTTATCCAGAATAATCTGTTGATGGATGTTTGAGTTATTTTCAGATTTGTGCTTTTAAAAAGAGTGGTGTAAAGGCCTTTCCTGTACGGGCCTCCCTGGGCACACATGACAGTGATTCTGGGTCCATTTGAGGTGTCATCAGATAGGCACAATCTGCTAGATATGATCAAATTGCTCTGTAAATTGATGCAAGATTATAATCCAACAAATTGTGTATGAGAGTCCCCATTGCTCTGCATAGTCCATCTAAAGAGGAGGTGGAGTGCCTGGTTCCAAACACAGGACTTTGAATCAAGCACATGGGGATTATGATAGCATTTCTTTATCTTAGTAGTTGTCTGGCCCTGGCACGTACTTAACCTCTCTGAGCCTCACTCTTATAATCTGTAAAAGGATATCCTGATACCAATCAGAATATCTAGAATGTATAGAAGAGACTGGCAGCACATGTTTCTTTCTTTCTCATTCCATCTTTTCCCCTTTTTTTTTTCTTTTTAAAGATTTTATTTATTTATTTGACAGAGAAATTGAGAGCACAAGCAGGGGAAGCTGCAGGCAGAGGGAGAAGCAGACTCCCCGCGGAGCAAGGAACCTGATGTGGGGCTCGATCCCAGGACCCTGAGATCATGACCTGAGCCAAAGGCAGTCGCTTAACCGACTGAGCCACCCAGGCGCCCTATCATCTTTTCCCCTCTTTAAGAGAAATTTCATTTTCCTTAAGATTGTCACTATGTCTTAGGGAGAATTTTGAGAATGTTAAAAGAAGAAGGAAAACAGACACCCTCAGCTACATTATATAACAGATTTAGGGTCATTTCTGTGATAAAGAATGCTATAGAATGAGTTGTCTGTTGGAGTGGAGTCAGAGAAAAAGACTTAGTATTTTCTACTGAATGATTATGCCTTTGCTGTGGCCTTTTTGGGTCCAGTAGGTTCAGTTCAGGTGTATTCATGAGCTGGAGGCTGGGACCTTCTTGGAGCTCCAGAAAGATGAGGCATTTGGTGGCAATGGATCCACAGGGAGGGACCTGGGGCAAGAGTCAGAAGCGCTGTCTGAGTCTCAGTGCCTGAGCCTTCACCGTTGACAGGACCTTGTGTGAGTTATCGCCTCTCTTCCCTCCTCAGCTACCAAAGAGAATTGTACCAGGGGGCCAGGACAAAGAGGGTATGGTACCTGGATTGAGTAACAACTATATTCCAGGCACTATGCCATCTGCTTTACTTGCATTTTTCCCTTTTTGTCAAGCACTTTTGCTCAAGTGGCCTTCATGGTGCAAAATCCAGCATCTTGTGAAAGAACAATATTGGGGATCTAATTCAGATGGTAAGGAGGTAAAGAAATCCTCTCTGAGAAATTACATTTAAAGGGTAACCTGAAGTGTGAGTAGGAGAGAGCTAGGGTGGGAGAGAATTCCAGGCGGGGAGGGGCAGCATGTGCAAAGGCCCTAGGGTGGGAAGTAGTTTGGCCCTTTTGGAATGGAGAGAGGCCAGTGTAGCAGAGTGAGTATGAGAGACGGAGTGGCCCCAGATAGGACTAGTAAGGAAGGCAGGGGCCAGAGCACACAGGGCCCTCTAGGCCATGGTCAGGAGTTTGCATTTTACCTGCAGAGCTCTGGCAAGGCACTGGAGAGTTTGGAACCAGGTGAGAGTCCACTTGCTTTTTGGTAGCCAGGAAGTTATTGGACTCTGAGAGTAGAAATACCATCCTTCCTTGCAAACAGAGCAGAGCAGCCATGAAGAGCAGGCTTGTGGATAGAGCCTGTGTTGCTGAGGTGACAGGACTGTGTCCTTGTTACTATGGAAACCTGATGTATGGCTAGTGACAGGCTGTGGGCTGGCAAGTGAGACTGCTGATTCTCCCACCCCTGTGAATGTATTGCATAAGGTAAAGAGGTCTGGGGGGCTGCTGATCCTTCATCAGTCTATAAGCCTTGCTAAGGGAGGACAGAGGTCACTGAGACACACAGCCCCCTTTCCTTGTCTGGGTCGGAAACACCTAGAAATTCCTTTTTCAAAAAAAGATTTATTTATTTATTTATTTGAGAGAGAGAGAGAGAGGTGGGGAGGGGCAGAAGGAGAGGGAGAGAGAGAATTCCCAAGCAGATTCCCTGCTGAGTGTGGAGCCCCAAGTGGGGTTCAGTCCCATGACCCTGAGATCATGACCTGACCTGAAATCAAGAGTTGGACGCTCAACCGTCTGAGCCACCTAGGTGCACCTGAAACACCTAGAAATTCTTATGTTCATGACAAGAGACCCATATTCCTTTACGACATTTTTTCTATTATAATAATAATACTCAGGCACAGTTCCTGATCATTTGATGTTCTTTAAAAGATACTATTATTATTCACTCAGGGCATAACATTTTCCCTTAATGAACTGTAATTCAGAAGGAATATAGACCACATTTATTTAAATTTTAGCTGTATCCACTGAACATTGTATTTTTTGCATTTTTTTCTATCATAAACTATGTGAAGCTAGTTATCATTCCTACATTAATTTTAGTGGAACAAAGAGTTAGACAAATATGTTTTAAGTGTATTTTGAATACCATTTTTATACTTCTCCTCAGTACCCTTACTGCCTATCAGAATACCTTCCACATATGCTATTTCATAATGGATTATAAATAGAAATAATTTATGTGCTGTTTAAAATGCCTCATAGCCACAGTGAAAGTCTCTTACCTGACCAGTATTCCTCCATCCTGTTTCCCAAAGGTAGTCACTGCTATCATTTGATTTTACTTGGTATTCATTTTTCTATGCATACTGAAATATACATACATGAATAGATACATTGCTCTTTTCATCAATTGGTTTATTTTTCAGATATGAAGTTGGAATCACAGAATTAACACTGATCTACTTATGTTCTTCATTTAACAAATGACTATTTTTTTAAAGATTTTATTTATCTTTTTGACAGACAAAGAAACAGTGAGAGAGGGAACACAAGCAGGGGGAGTGGGAGAGGGAGAAGCAGGCTTCCCACCAAGCAGGGAGCCCGATGCGGGGCTCGATCCCAGGACTCTGGGATCATGACCTGAGCTGAAGGCAGATGCTTAACGACTGAGCCACACAGGTGCCCCACAAGTGACTATTAAAATTATTTTCATTAAGTTATGATTTAGAAGAAAATTCACTCCTTTTTGTATACAGTTCCATTAGTCTTGAAAAATACATACAGTTGTGTAACCATCACTACAATCAAGATATACAAGAGTTCCATCTTGTCAAAAAATTCCCCTGTTCCCTTTGTAGTCACCCATTCTCCCCATCCCAACCCTGACAACAAACAATTTGTTTTCTGACCCTGAAATTTTGATAGCTGTAGGTTTTCATTTTGTCTTTTCATTTAAATTATGTTCCATATATTTTTTTATTTTTCTTGAGACTTACTATTTGACCCATGAATTAATTAGATATGCGTTGTTTCCAAGTTTTTGGAGATTTTCCTGTGATCTTTCTACTACTGATTTCGAGAGTTTCATTTCATTATTGTCAGATAACACATTCTGTTTAATTTCAATTCTTTAAATTTGTTAAGGTTTGTTTTATGATCCAGGATATAGTCAATCTTGTTGAATGTTCCATGTGCATTTGAAAAGAGTGTGTATTCTGGGTGCCTGGGTGGCTCAGTCGTTAAGCGTCTGCCTTCGGCTCAGGTCATGATCCCAGAATCCTGGGATCCAGCCCCGCATCGGGCTCCCTGCTTGGCAGGAAGCCTGCTTCTCCCTCTCCCACTCCCCCTGCTTGTGTTCCTGCTTTCGGTCTCTCTCTCTGTCAAATAAATAAATAAAAATCTTAAAAAAAAAAAAAGAGTGTGTATTCTGCTGTTTTGGGGTGTTCTATAAATGTCAGTTAGATCCAGTTGGTTGATGGCGGTATTCAGTTCATCTATAATCTTGCTGATGTTTTGCCTACTAATTCGGAGAGAGGAATGTTGAAGACGCCAATTATAATTGTGGATGTGTTTATTCTATCACTTTTGCTGCATGTATTTTGAGATTGTTGTTAGATATAATACAGTACACATTTAAAATTATTATATCTTCTTGGTGAATTGACTGACCCTCTTTGTCTCTGGTAATTGTGTATGCTTTCAAGTCTAAATTGTCTGATAACGTAGATGCTCCTGCTTTCTTTTGATCGATGTTTGCATGGTATATTTTCATTCATCCTCTTACTTTTAAGCTACCTGTATCATTATATTTGAAAAGAGTTGCTTGTAGACAGCATATAGTTGGGTCTTCTTTATTTTGTTCTTTAAATCAATTCTGACAGTCTCAGTCATTTGGTTATGTATTTAGACCATTGACAAATAATGTAATTATTGATGTTTCAATTTAGATCTATTACATTTCTATTTTTTTGTCCTCTTTGTTTTTCATTATCCTGTTTCCTCTTTCTTGCCTTTTGCCTTATTTGAATGCTTTTTAGTATTGTGATGTTGAATATATCTTTGTATAACATTTTTGCGGATGTTCTATGGATTACAAACTACCTACTTAATTTCTCATAATCTATTTAGAATCAATACTTTGCCACTTCAACTGATAATAGAAACCTCACCTTAATGGTCCCCTTACCCTCCCCCTTTATGCTATATTAGCTTTATTTATTATATCTACACTGAAATCTACACAGTTATCAATTATACCTACGTTATTGAAAACTCCCGTCAATGTTATATTTTGCTGTGTTTTTCTAATATTTACCATGTTTTTTGAAGCCCACAGAGCAGTATCTCCACATTCACTTCCTCCCAAGATCTCCAAGAGACCCAAATTGGGGTAGTAAGCAGTGGGAATGAAGACTTGCCTTTCACAGTGGTTTAAAATTCACAATAATATCTGGGACTCCTGGGTGGCTCAGAAGGTTAAGCATCTGCCTTAGGCTCAGGTCATGATCCCAGGGTCCCGAGATAGAGTCCCACGTTGGGCTCCCTGCTGAGCAGGGAGCCTGCTTCTCCCTCTCTCTCTGCCTGCTGTTCTCTCTCTCTCTCTCTCAAATAAATAAATAAAACCTTTTAAAAAAACAAATAAAATTCACAATAAGAGTATAATTTAAAAGTAACAGAGGTCATTATTAATAAGTTAAACAACACTTTGGGCAGCATCAAATGTCAGTGCCCAGAGAGATTAGAGCATTCAGAGCCTTGGCAGCTTCAGGACACAATGGGGAAAATTTTAGAGTAATTCCAGGTTCCACTACCGAACAGGCTTTCAGAGCAGTTTCCCCGATTTACTTAACCTCTCCTAACTTCTTATCATGATCTGAATTACAGGATTAAATTGGTAACTTGAATAAGTGTTAAGATTAAAGGAGAAACTACAGGGTGCCTGGCTGGCTCAGTCTTGATCTTGGGGTCTTGAGTTCAAGCCCCCCATTGGGTGTAGAGCCTACTTAAAAAAAAAAAGATTAAAGGAGATTACAATTTAGAATACCACTTGTTTACATTAATTTTATAAACATTAATTTCGTACCCTCCATATCCTCTTTCCCAGAGAAAACACCTGTTCTGACTGATCCTTTTCTATTTATCATCTTAAAAACCAACAACAATCCACATAGCCAATTCTCTTGATCTTTGGTGCAGGATTTCATTTCTATAATCATCATCATCATCATCATCATCACCATCACCGTTACCATCGTTGTCACCACCAAGAGTGATTGTTGAGTGACTACCCATGGGGAAGTTTAAATGACCTGTCCCTAACTCCTGGTGGCCCATCAGATACATAAAAGGTCACTGTGTATATGAAGTGTTCGTCAACCTTCTTTCATTATCGCCCCCCTCAAGGAGTCTTTTCAGACATTTTCTTGCTGAATCACCTGCAACCCCACTCCCCAGTGGAATATGACATTTTTAAGACCACAAATGTAGTTTATCTGTTTGTATACTGTGGTCCCTTGAAGGTTCACAGACCATTGTAATATCTATGAAAATTCTACCCCCAAGAACCAATCTTGAGCCCCTTGGGGGGCGATGTCACCTCTGTTGAGAATGCATGATATATTGTAATTAGGAGAAAAGCTGGAATCCCATTCTTTCTTCATCTATCTCTGGATCCATACTAGAAAAATCTATCACATCTAGATGCCCAGCCTTGATGGACCATCCACAGAGTCACACCCTGTGTTTATGGAGCACAGCTTGTGTACCTACTCCTGAAAAGACCTGTAGACCTCCAACCTCTTCCCTCTCTGAGAGAATACTTCCTTCTCCGTGTCCTCACAGGCCTTTTCCTCCCTACAAGGTACAAGCAGCCCAATCATTTCCATAAATTTAACTTTTCACAAAGGATGAAAGAAACACAGGCTTCAGACAGCTTCTGCTTCCAGTCCCCTCACCAACCTCCCCTGAAGCAGGGGAAAGAGGCACCAAGCCTGGCTCCCTGCAGCAAGGAGGTAAACACCAGGAGAACAGAGATTAACCACCTCAACAGAATGTGTCCTGATACCTTTGCTAAAACTTGCCACCAGCGACTAACAGTGCCCAGACTGCCAGGTCCCATCCCTGACTCTGGCAGTGGGCATGGGGAACAATCTCTTTGTCATCTGTGTCTGTGCTTAGGAGCCTGTGCTTTGGAATAACATACATCTATGAAGAGAGAATAGTGATACCTCACTAGCAGGGCTATTGTGAGATTAAATCCCGCCACTAACATGAAGAACCTGGATCTTGGCCCCTCAAAACAGTCTGTTCCATAAATAGTAACTATCTTTCCTCTTTGAAACAGGGAATTGGTCCTGACCTTCCCTGTCACCCAAGGCCCCTTAACCAGATTGTACCTCAGAATCACTTTGGGGATCCTTTTCTAAACCCTCACACGAATTTCCCTTGTTGGTAAAAATAAGACTTCTGTATTAAGGCCGTTCAAATCATTAAGTCATAGTAATATGGGCCTCAGAAAATGAATATGTTCATTTGACATAGGCTCCTCTCCTAGGGTTGCCAGATTTAGCAAATAATGTACAGGATGCCCAGTTGAACTTGAATTTCTGGTAAACAAAGTGACATTGCATGTGAAATACTTACACAAAAATTATTTGTTAGTTATCTATAATTCAAATTTAACTTGGTGTCCTGATTTTATCTGGCAACCGTGCACAAGTAAGACTCTGTGGAGGAGAACCAAGGTGCCCCAGTGAACAGCCCCAGCTGAATCCCCAGCAACAATGAACACCAATGGCCCACGTGAGTGATTGGATGTCCCAGCTGAGTGGAGCCTCCGGATGACTGCAGCCCCGGGTGACAAATATCACATGGAGCAGAAAACAACCTAGCCCACAGAATCCTGAGGGATAAAAATTGGCTATTGGTGGTGTTTGTTAAACAGAAATGGATATCCAAAACGTGCTTTTGGTGAACTCTCTTTTTTTTTTTTTTTTTTTTGTGGTCTATAATCATTGGATATGACAGGGATTTGGTTATTCTTGAAAGTTTGGTAGGACTTAGTTATAATTTTGGCTATGGTTAGTGTGTGAGTTTAAGTGTGGGTATAGATTTTGAACATTTCCTCAATTCCTTCTTGAAGGGATTTCCAACAAAAATTTTCATGATGTATGATTGTCATCCTATTCTTGGAATTTAGAAATTTATTCCAATCCCCTTCTACAAGAAGAGATTCCCCTGCAATCATGCTTGTCAAGGAAATGATAGGGTAATGCTTCAAGCTGCTCCCTGAGACACATGGAGAACCATATCCTCAGAAGGTGGCTTGGTGAGTACGTAATTAGAACAAGGACTATTTAATCATCTCAAGAAATTTTCTCAAAGAAACTGTCCTGAAATACTTTTTCCTGCTACAGAGAGAGCCTCGCAAGGAAGCCACTCTTCTTGAATACACATAGAACTCCTTCATCAGACAGCAGATACATATGCATTGCAGTCCTTGCCCTTTCCGACTGTCCTTGTGCAGCACTGCTGGATAGTAATGTTTGCCCAGTTCTGGGGTTCATTAATAGGAAGCCTAATTCCCTTGTGGCAAATCTAAGCCACATTCTCCAATATCATCTTTATAAAAAATAAAGTAGATATACTTTTATCCTTATTATTTTTATCACATTTTCAGGTGGTTTAGAACCCAGATATGGAGAAGGGGTGTATTTTGGAGATCCCTTAAAGGCCCAAACATTTTGGAACAAGACCATAGGAACACTTGGGGAGACAAGACACAGAAAAGGGGAGAAGAGCTGGGAGTCTATTTTTAGACCCATCCTTGAGGGCAGAGGAAAATATGTGCTCCATAAGGGCAGCTTGCTACAAGAGTTTTGAAGGGAGAGGGCTTGGGCTGTGCAACCCATTTGTCCTTCCAACCTCATTAATCAGGTAAGTGATTCTCTTGAGACGGAAGCAAGTGTGTTTGGTTATAGATGTCCCTACACCTGGAAGAAAATATGGGAAATGGAGGATAAGAATTCTCCAGGAAAAACAATGCATGGTACAACTGACTAGGTGTCTGCCTACTAACTGACTATAATAGTTTAGGCCCGCCTCCCTGAAATTACTGAGATTTCTGAAATGACATTATTTGCATATGTATCTAGATCATTCAGTCACATTATTATAGACAATCTTTCAGTTTTCTGCCACAGATGGCTAACGGCTTAGCGTGGCCCTGATTTTCATGTTTACCCTCCAAGGTCTAGCTTATCTTCAAGAACCCTAGGATATCTCCCTGGGGTTCTGTGTACTCATAATACTCCCCCAGTGTTTCTTCAAAAGAAGCAAAATTCCTGAAGACAGGGACATGCTTTGTTCCATCAACAAGGGGAGAGTTCCACGAACTGTTCGAGACCAAGTCTGGTGCCTCTAATTACTATGCTTTCTCACGTGACGACCTGAAGAGTCAGGCGCTAGCTTGCAGCTATGGGCGAGGGGCGGAGGAGTGTGTAGAAGCAGGCAGATGCGGAGGACTAGCCCACGCTTCGCGGTTGCCATAGAAACCTGACGTCAATATGGCGACCGTGACGACTTTTTAATAGAGACGGACGTGCCCTCGATAGAACAACAGGATTCCGCCTTCAGGTGTTTGGGGCTCTGCTGAAAGTGTGGGTCCTCGCGCTGGGGGCTGAACCGCCCTGAGGTGTGAGCAGACAAAGGGATCCAGATCCAAGCTGATTCTTTCCCGCGTTGGGAGTCGGTGCCATGGCTGTCTCGTAGGTAAAACCATTGGGATCTCGCCCGGCCCCAGTTAGTGTGGGTTCTGCTCGAGGGGGTGTCCTGTAGATGCTTTCCTTTAAAGACAGGGGCGCAGGAGGTAAGACAAATAACGACCCTGAGCCCCAGCTTTCCCGTCTGTAAAATGGGAATGAGAAAGCTTCACCCACAGGATCGCTGAGAACAGTGATACACATGAGCAAGCCCATGGCCCGGTGGTTACTGTGGGATCATGAATGTCTGTATGAATTAAGGCCACTTCTCACTCCTTTTCACCTTTGATGTTGGAGGATAAACTAGGAAAGGAGGAGAAAAAGGCTCTGTGAGAAGCCTATTAAAACGTGGTGGTTACGATCACGATGCAGTTTGTATCAGTGTCATTGCCACTAACCCAGTGCCTGGCATGGTGCTGAGCACATACTTAGGCCAGTAAATCATAGTGATTGCTGGATCTGTCTCTCCCTGTGCAGCTCTTCATGCAACTCATATCAGGTGCTTGAAGAAGGCAGGTTCTGAGGATCTGTGTCCTGATGGCTGTAGAAACTTCTACTCCAGATTCAAGGGCAGCAGTCCTCAGGAGACCCCAACACTTCACTCTCCTGGTGGAAATTGATGCCTGGCTCAAGTGAGTGCATAGATCTGAACAAAAGCATGCTGTGGAATAGCTCTTGTGAGGTTCACAAACTAGTCTAAAAATAGAGAGCTATTTTGATCTCATCATGGCAGAAGAGGTTTAACAGGTGGAATTTTATTCCTTCAGTGTCTACAGGCTGTGTAGTAACTCCTGAGGTTCATCTTAGAGAAGCCTTTTTTTTTTTTGCTGAAAAATAATTGTCTAGTTGGTGAAGGAAGTTGCTCTTTTTTTTCAAAAATTTTTTAAAGATTTTACTTATGTATTTGACAGAGAGAGCGAGCACAAGCAGGGGGAGTGGGAGAAGCAGGCTTCCCGTGGAGCAGGGAGCCCAATGCAGGGCTCGATTCCAGGACCCTGGGATCATGACCTGAGCCCAAGGCAGACGCTTAACGAATGAGCCACCCAGGCACCCCTTTTTTCAAATTTTTATTTAAATTCTAGTTGTTAACATATAGTGTAGTATTGATTTCAGGAATAGAATTTAGAATTTAATTCATCACTTAGATACAACACCCAGTGCTCATCACAAGTGCGCTCCTTAATATCCTTCACCCATATAGCCCGTCCCCCAACCACCTCCCTCCAACAACCCTCAGTTTGTTCTCTATCATTAAGAGTCTCTTATGGTTTGCTTCCCTCTCTTTTTTTCCCTTCCCCTACGCTCATCTCTTTTGTTTCTTAAATTCCACATATGAGTGAAATCATATGGTATTTGTCTTTCTCTCACTGACTTATTTTGCTTAGCATAAGACACGGTAGCTCCATCCATGTCATTGCAAATGGCAAGATTTCATTCTTTTTGATGGCTGAGCAATATTCCATTGTATGTACGTGCCACATTTTCTTTATCCGTTCATCAGTTGATGGACACTTGGTTTCTTTCCATAGTTTGGCTATTGTTGATAATGCTGCTATAAACATTGGGGTGCATGTACCCCTTCGAATCAGTATTTTTGTAGCCTTTGGATAAATACCTAGTAGTGCTATTGCTGGATCTCAGGGTTAGTTCGATTTTTAACATCTTCAGGAACCTCCATACTGTTTTCCAGAGTTTGCATTCCCACCAACAGTGTAAGAGGGTTCCCCTTTCTCTGCATCCTCACCAACATCTGTTGTTTCCTGTGTTGTTAATTTTAGCCATTCTGACTGATGTGAAGTGATAGCTCATTGTAGTTTTGAGTTGCATTTTCCTGATGATGAGTGATGTTGAGCATCTTTTCATGTGTGTGTTGGCCATCTGGATGTCTTCTTTGGAAAAATGTTTATTCATGTCTTTTGCCCATTTCTTAACTGGATTATTTGTTTTTTGGGTATTGAATTTGATAAGTTCTTTATAGATTTTGGATACTAACCCTTTATCCAATATGTCATTTGCAAATATCTTCTTCCATTCTGCAGGCTGCTTTTTAGTTTTGTTGATTGTTTCCTTCACTTTAGCTTTTTATCTTGATGAAGTCCTATTAGTTCATTTTTGCTCTTGTTTCCCTTGCCTCTGGAGATGTGTCTAGTAAGAAGTTGCTACAGCCAAAGTCAAAGAGGTTGCTGCCTGTGTCCTCCTCTAGGATTTTGATAATTTTCTGTCTTACATTTAGGTCTTTCATCCATTTTGAACTTATTTTTGTGCATGGTGTAAGAAAGTGGTCTAGTTTCATTCTTCTGCATATAGCTGTCCAGTTTTCCCAACAGCATTTGTTGAAGAGATTTTTTCCATTGGATATTCTTTCTTGCTTTGTCAAAGATTAGTTGACCATATAGTTATAGGTCGAAGTTGATCTTTAACATGCATTTGCAATAAATATAAACATATTTTTCTCATCATATAAATAATAATTGGTAATTCCCATGTACCTCATAGATGGGTGTGGAAATGTGCAGTTGTTAGATCTTCATAGCAATTTGACATTGTAATATAGACTTTTTTCCCCCGGTGGCTATAGTTTTTTTCCCATTATGTAATGACATTTTTTAATGGGCCAGAAGCCAGAAATTTTCCAGGTGTTTAAAATGTCAGTGACTAGAACATAATATTTTATTTTTGTGTGTGTGTTTTGTTTTGTTTTTGAGAGAGAGAGTGCAAACGGGGGAGGGGCAAGAGGGAGAGAAAGAATCTTAAGCAGGCTCCACCCCTAGGACGGAGCCTGACATGGGGCTCAATCTCATGACCCTGAGATCATGACCTGAGCCAAAATCAAGAGTTGTATGCTTAACAGACCGAGCCACCCAGGTGACCCTGTTTTGTTTTTTAAGTAGGCTCCAAACCCAATGGTGGGGCTTGAACTCACCACCCTAAGATCAAGAGTTGCATGCTCCACCAACTGAGCCAGCCGGGAGCCCCTAGAAATTAATATTTTAAAAATTATTTGTTACCCTAGAGTTTGCCCTATTATAATGATATGCAGCCATGCCACGTTCCCTAAAATAACCCGTTACTCTTAGATATCATTATGATCTTTATTTTTTTTTAAAGATTTTATTTATTTATTTGACAGAGAGATACACAGCGAGAGAGGGAACACAAGCAGGGGGAGTGGGAGTGGGAGAGGGAGAAGCAGGCTTCCCGCCGAGCAGGGAGCCCAATGTGGGGCTCGATCCCAGGACCCCGGGACCATGACCTGAGGCGAAGGCAGACGCCCAATGACTGAGCCACCAGGCGCCCCGATCATTCTCCTAATATATACTCTTTTCTGTATTTTGGGAGGAAATGGACATCAACTTTCCCTAAATATTTGGATATATTTCATTGGAAGTGATTATTTCTCTTTTGGTTCTATGTACCATGGACCAATTTGACAAGACATAGTGTGGATCTGTTAATACTGTAAGAACATAATGGTGGGACTCTTTCATCTAATTAATTGCATCACAGAATTATGAATATATAAATATTCTACAAATACTTAATTCAGGTATGATTAACATGCAATATACTATACATATTTAAAATTTTTGCTTTAATAAGTTTTAATATGTATGTACCTGTAAATCCAATACTACAGTCAAGATAATGAACATATCCATCACCTTAAAAAGTTTCTTCATACCCCATTGTAGTGCCCCATCCATCTCTCTCCAGTATTTCTGTCCTTGTTACTCTACCCCATTCCCGGACAGCCACTGATCTTCTGTCACTATGGATTAATTTTTTTCCCTATAATTTTATATGAATGGAATCATATATTGTGTATTCTTTTTTGCCAATCTTCTTTCCTTCAACCAAATTATTTCTAGATTTATCCATTTGTTACATGTGTTAATATTTCCTTCTTTTTTGTTGCCTAATATTCTGCTTTATGGATATACCACAATTTGTTCTATCTGTTGACCTGGTAATGGATATTTGGATTATTTTCAGTCTTATAAATAAAGCTGCTATGAATATTTGGGTATAAGTCTTTGCTTGGACATATGTTTTCTTTCTCTAATACTGAGGTGTATTTACTTAAAGAATTTGTAAAATTAACTTTGTAGGAGTGCTAAACTGTTTTTCCAACATGGTTGCACAATGTTTCATTGTCACCAGCAGTGTATGAGAGTTCCATCCTCCACAACTCTGTCAGGACTTGGTATGGTCACTGTTTTTATTTTAGCCATTCTCAGAGGGATGTAGTGGGATTACATTTCCCTAATGACTAATGATGTTCAGCATCTTTTCATTTGCTCATTTGACATTTGTATTCCTTCTTTGGTGGAGCATTTTTTCAAATCTTTTGCCCACTTATTTACTGGAGTGTCTGTTTTCTTTCTTTCTTTCTTTCTTTCTTTTTTTTTAAAGATCTTATTTATTTATTTTTCAGAGAGAGAGAGACAACATACAAGCAGGGGGAGTGGCAGGCAGAGGGAGAAGCAGGCTTCCTGCTGAGCAAGGAGCCCAATGCGGGACTCAATCCCAGGACCCTGGTATCATGACCTGAGCCAAAGGAAGACACTTAACCGACTGAGCCACCCAGGTGTCCCTGGCGTGTCTGTTTTCTTATTGATTTTGCAAGGTTTTTTATTCTGGACACAAGTCCTTTATAGATATAAGATTTGCAAATATTTCCTTGCAGTCAGAAGCTTGTCTTTTAATTCTCTCAACAGTGTCTTTGAAAGAACAGAAGTTTTTAATTTTGAGGATTTCTAGTTTTTAATTTTTCATTTATGGTTTTGATTTTGCTTTTGATGTCATATCTAGGAAATCTTCACCTAACCTAAGGCCACAAGAATTTTTTCTTGTGTTTTCTTCTAGAAGTTTTATAGTTTTACCTCTTGTACTTTTGTTAGTGATTCATTTTGAGTTGATGTTTGCATATGGTACAATATATGGATCACCATTTATGTTTGTGTATATGGATACATACTTGTCCCAGAACCATTTGTTGAAAAGACTGTCCTTTCTTCACTGAATTGCCTTTGTAGGTTTGTTGAAAACCAGTTATCTATATATGTGTGGGTATCTGTGGACTCTTCATTTTGTTCCTTTGATATACATTTCTACCTTTGTCCCAATATTACACTATATTGATTACTGGAGATTCATAATGAATCTAGAAATAAGGTAGTGCTTATTTTCCAACTTTCTTCTTTTTCAAAGTTATTTTCATAGTCTAGGCCCTTTGCATTTCCACATGAGTTTTAGAAAAAGCCTGTCAATTTCTTCTAAAAAAAAAGTATGCTAGGATTTTTTTTAGAATTGCATCAAATCTATAGATCACCATGGGGAGAATAGACATCTTTTTTTTTTATAAAGATTTTATGTATTTATTTGACAGAGACACAGCGAGAGAGGGAACACAAGCAGGGGGAGTGGGAGAGGGAGAAGCAGGCTTCCCGTGGAGCAGGGAGCCCAATGTGGGGCTTGATCCCAGGACCCTGGGATCATGACCTGAGCTGAAGGCAGACGCTTAATGACTGAGCCACCCAGGTGCCCCAAGAATAGACATCTTAATGATACTGAGTCTTCTGACCCTTGAAGATGGTATGTCCCTCCTTTATTTCGGCCTTGTTTAATTTGTCTCAGCAATGTTTTACACTGTTCAGAGTATAGTCCTTACACATCTTTGGACATAGCTGTGCTACATAGATTACCTCTGTGTAGTTCATACTTTCTGATGCTGTTGTCAGTGGCAGTATATTTTAAACAAATTTTGCCTGTCCCCTCATCCCTCTCCCCTCTGGCAACTACCAGTTTTTTTCCTCTGTATTTATGGGTCTGTTTCTGCTTCTTTTGTTTGTTTGGTCATTTGTTTTGTTTTTTTATATTCCACATATAAGTGAAATCATTTGGCATTTGTCTTTCTCTGACTTATTTCGCTTAGCATAATATTCTGTAGGTCCATCCATGTTTTGACAAATGGCGAGATCTCATTCTTTTTTATGGCCAAGTAATATTCCATTGAGTGTGTGTTTGTGTGTGTTTCTGTATACCACATCTTCTTTATCCATTCATCTATCAATGGATACTTAGGTTGCTTTCATATCTTGGCTATTGTAAATAATGCTGCAGTAAACATAGGGATGCATATCTTTTCGAATTAGTATTTTCATTTGGGGGTATAAATACCCAGTAGTGGAATTCCTGGATTGTATGGCAGTTCTGTTTTTAATTTTTTGAGGAGCCTCCTTACAATTTTCCACAGTGGCTGCACCAATTTACATTCTGACCAACAGTGCACAAAGGTTCCCTTTTCTCCAGATCCTTGTCAGCGCTTGTTATTTCTTGTCTTTTTGATACGAGGCATTCTGATGGATGTGAGGTGATACTGCGTTGTGGTTTTGATTTGCATTTCCCTGATGATTAATGACTTTAAGTATCTTTTGATGTGTCTGTTGGCCATCTGTATGTCTTCTTTGGAAAAATGTCTTTTCAGGTCCTCTGCCTGTTTTTTAATTGAATTATGTGTTTTTGTTTTTGTTTGGTTGGTTTTTTTTTGCTGTTGAGTTGTATAAGTTCTTATATATATTTTGGATATCAACCCCGTATCAGATATATTATTTGCAAATATCTCCTTCCATTCAGTAGGTTGTCTCAATGGTAATTTTTTTAAAAGATTTTATTTATTCATTTGAGAGAGTGAGAGAGAGAGCGCAAGAAAGCACAAGCCAGAGGGAGGAGCAGAGGGAGAGGAAGAAGCAGACTCCCCACTGAGCAGGGAGCCAAACGCGGGGGGGCTTGCTGTCAGGACCCCAGGATCATGATGATGTGAGCCTAAGGCAGGTGCTTAACTGACTGAGCCACCCAGGTGCCCCTCAATGGTAATATATTTTTTAAAGACTTTATTTATTTATCTGTCAGAGAGAGAAAGAGAGCACAAGCAGAGGGAGAGGCAGGCTCCCCGCTGAGCAAGGAGCCTGATGTAGGACTCGATCCCAGGACCCTGGGATCATGACCTGAGCCGAAGGCAGATGCTTAACGGACTGAGCCACCCAGGCGCCCCAGTGGTAATATTTTTATTATACTTTTCAAGTATTATATTTTCACTGCACTGTCAGTATTCAAATGTTGCCAGGAATCTTTTCAGTTGAAAGCACAAGTTACTCTGGGATGGAAAGGATACTTGATGCTTAGCACCTGTATTAGCCAGGGTTATCCAGAGGAACAGAACGAATAGCATATTTATATATAGACAGAGATTTATTTTAAGGAATTGACTCATGAGATTGTGGAGGTTTGGCAGGTCCAAAATCTGATAGGGGAGGTTGGCAGGCTGGAGACTCCGGAATGAGTTACAGTTGGAGTCTGAAGGCTGTCGGCTAGAGAAACATGAGATGCTGATGTTGTGGATAAATTCCAAAGACAAGTCTCCTGGCAGAATTCCCTCTGGCTCAGGGGAGATCAGCCCTTTATGCTATTCAGGCCTTCAAGTGATTGAATGAGGACCACCCACCTTATGGCTGGCTGCTTTACTGAAAGACTACCCATTTAAATGTATATCTCATTCAAAAGTTGTCTTACAGAAACAACCTGAATGATGTTTGATCAAATATTTGGTCACAGTGGCCCTGCGAAGTTGATGCATAAAATTTATCACCACAATATTCATTTGCCTAGCTTTCCATATTAGCTTTTAGATATTACTGACAAAGTACTTAATCTAGGGAGAAAAATGTTCCAGAGAAAATTCTATAGGTCATCTCCAGAAAAATAGTCACTAAAATGAAATAGATAAGTAACGTTCAGCCTTATATGTGTGGTTAAAATTGAATTGTGGTGTTTTCCTTCTTTATCCCCAAATAAATCCACCTCGATGAATTCCTGGGATCTTGGGTGGTAAGAAAAAGAGGGAGAGCATATGTATAACTCTGTGTATGTGTGTGCACGTGCGCATGTGTGCGTGTGCATGTGTGTATGTGTGTATTGTTGAAGCTGGAAGGAGTATTTCTTGTGAGGAATATGTGTGGTGAGTTACTGTGAGTTATGTCAGTCCTCCTCAGTTCCTAGCACATGTTAGGAGACAAATCAGGATGGTTGCTATATGCTTTTTCCCAGGTTTCCTTGGCCAGCATGGTTACCATGGTGACTCAATGACTGCTGTGGGACTTGATACAGCCTGAAAATCCATTTATGATTCTTGCTTGAATCACTCATTACTATGATCGTTATGAAGTGTTGCTTTTATAATTCTGTCATTCCTTCTAGATTTATTAATTGATGTTCAAATGTTGGGTAGAGCTTCCCACTCTCCCCTACGGTTTATTTATTTGTTCATCCATTTATTTAACTACTATGACTCATAGATTCCTATTTTGCTGAAAGGGTTACCACCTAACATTATAATTATTTATTTTGTTCGTCACATTGTCACAGAATTGGCCAGTGTTTGCCCCTTCAGGTTGGCTTCTGTGTCCATTTGTCACCTCCCTAGAATTCTTTGAGCATGGACTTTGGTCTGTGAGCTTGAATATCTCCCAGTCTGTAGAAAGGAAGTAATGATGTCCCTCAGAGCATTGCTTAGAGGATTTAAAGTAAAAAAGTCTGAAAATAACAACGTACAGCATGGGACATCTAGTAGGCCCTCAAAATGTTAGTTCCTCTTCCCAATTTTGCCTCCTTCATTCTGTCAAGGCAGTGTTTCTGACATGAACATCATAGCATGAGTACCGGAGACAATACTTGGACATGGAGCAGCAAGCAGGGATGAGCCCACATTTCCATGATGTGAGAGCTTCGGTGTCACTGCTGTGTGCGGGAGGGGACTGTGGGATGGAGCTGGGGAAGAGGCACAGCATCATTGGACAGCTTCCAGTGACCTGAGTGGGGACAGGCAAGCACATGCTCACCCATTGCCCCTGTGTTTCATGTGCTCTCCCTTTCTCTCACTTTCCTCTCTATTCCATGTGCTGTCTGTCAGGTGTTGTCGGCCTGATCCACCCATTATTAAATTTCCAATCCACTTTTTAACTCGGGTTTTTTGTAGCTTCTTAAAGGTAATTGCCTAGATTTACATTTCTTTAACAGCTGTAAGGAGTGATGTTTTAATTCTATAATTTCTTCATTTTTTGGTTAGAATTCTTCTATGAAACAAACTTCCTCTCAACAACTACATGGTTACACTGAGGTATGGTCCACACAGAAGGGAAGGATGAACGCTTATTTCTTTTTCACTACTTCCACATTTTTTTTTACAAGAGAACAAATGTATGCCTTTATTTATTTACTTTTCATTAAGTTTAAATCCTTGAGAAGTACAGCATCACACAGATTCTGTGGCCAATGGCTTTAGCAGGAAGGTTGCTTTGGAATTTGGCACGAACCATGCCACTGTTCCGATGAGCACGAGTTACTTTTCCCCAGATTACTCTGGTTTTGTTTGGTTTGCCACCAGGAGTCACTGTGTTGTTCTTTGCTTTGTACACATAAGCACATCTCTTGCCTAGATAGAATTCCGTTTCATCTTGAGCATAAACATCTTCGATTTTAAGAGCTGTGTGTTCCCTCTGGTCCTGGAGACCCTGCTTATAGCCAGCAAAAATGGCCTTGGACCACAGCCTTCCAGACATTATTTGGCGTTTTAGGAGTCCTGTTCCCAGCAGGCCTCCACAGGCTCCAAGATGGCAGAAAGAGCTATTTCCACTTTTTAGAATAAAGAGTTGTTTCGCTTGGATCCTCCAAAGTTGAACTATGAGTTTGTTTTGTGTGTTGTTTTCTTTAAGTGTGTCATCATGAGCTCTAGATGTTTATATACTTGAGGTTGTGATCTATTGCAGCCATTAATGTTTTTGATGTTCAATTGGTCTATCTTAGGCCTGTGGGAGTCCATTTGGGTTGGCTTTTGTGTCTTTGATATCCTTTCTGGCATGAGCTGTTTGGTCCAGGTCATCTGGTACAATCCCTACTCAGCCCTGGAATCAGCTATTTCTTCAAGGAAGCCTGGTTCTTTTAGGGGGAAATATTTTTTTAGAGGATTCAGTCTGGGAACTAGAGATGCTCATTGCTACTGTGTTGGTCACTGTTGATTGTCCTTTCTACTACCTGGAGCCTGTAAATATGTATTATATTTTTTATGGGAATATACATCATCTCCTATCCTGGGCTTATAGGTTCCTCTGTCACCTTATAGGTAATAATTTTTATCAGTTGTGTTTTAACCTTCCAATTTTAAAACATACAGTAATTTACAATATATATATTAGTTTTCTCCCCTGTTCATTTGTAAAAGGTGGCATGTTCTACACCAGTGCTCTGTAATAAAAATTTCTGCAGAAATGAAAATGTTCTGTATCTGTGCTATCCAACTTGGTAGTCACTAGCTACATGTGGGTGTTCGGCATCTAAGATGTGGCTACTGCAACTGAGGAACTGAATTTTTGATTTCATTTAATATAACTAATTTAAATTTAGGGGCGCCTGGATGGCTCAGTTGGTTAAATGTCCAACTCTTGGTTTTGGCTCAGGTCATGATCTCAGGGTCCTGGGACCAAACCCTGGGTCCAGTGGGGAGTCTGCTTTCCCTCTCTCTCCCTCTGCCCCTCCCCCTGCTCTTGCTCTTTCTCTCTAAAATAAATAAATCTTAAAAAGATAAATTTAAATGGTTCTGTGTGTCTATGACTATCATATTGGACAGAAGCAGCTCTATACATTTTTCTGTACCTTGCTTTTTTCACTGAACAATATAGTCAAAGCAGTACAGAGAGGGAGTCCTCATTGCTTTTCTTTTTTTTTCTCATTGCTTTTTAAGCTGCATAGTACACCAGGATGTAGATGTGCCATAGCTTATTCATCCAACCCCCTATTGGTGGACAGCTGTCTTGTTTCTAGTTTTCTGCTGTTATGAAGTTTTCTTTAAGGAATGACCTTGTACTTACACCTTTTCATTTTTTGTATTATTGCTTTAGGATAGATTATTAAAAGAGAGATTACTGGTTCCAAGAGGAAATACATATGTAATTTTATTAGATAGCATCAAATCCCATCCACAGGGTTTGAACCATTTCATATTACCTTCAGTGATGCATGGGAATGCTGATTTCTTCACAGACTGACTGGTGAGAAGAAGTAGTTATTTTTTTCTTTGAATGTCTTATTATGAGTTAGGCTGAGCAATTTTTACATCTTTAAGGCACTTTTTTTTTTTGGTGAAACACATGTTTGTATGTATTGCCCCTTTTTCTTTCCTGGTGTTTTTTGGGAGTATTTTTGTCTTCATTTTTTTTCATAACTCTATATATTATGGATATAACCATTTGTGATGTAAGTTGTAAATATTTTTCCCAATTTGTAATTTTTCATTTTGCTTTGCTTTTTTTTTGGATTTTGCCATGTAATTTTTAAATGAAATTAAATACATAACTCTTTCCCTAATTGCTTCTAGATTTTTAGGCATAGCTGAAAAGTTTCCTCCGCCTCCAGGTTATAGAGGGATTCCAGTGAGTGTGCTTCTGTGGACAGGAGAGAGATGAGAGAAGTGAACCATATTGGGGTGTCAGGCATAGGAGGAACAGTTGGGGAGGTGACCATATTGTGAGAAATCTGTGAAAACCATGTCATTAAGTCAGGAGAATTAGATGCTGGTCAGGATCCTGGTCTTGGGCTTGTCTTGAGAACTCAGTCTCTCTTCTTTCTCCTGTGGATGTGAGTCCAGACCCACACAACTGGGAGATGAGGTCTTTTATGAAGCGGAAATTCCATGTCACCTTAGATGGATCCCTCACAGGTCTAAATGAGAGGACCACCCTCCTAGTGATAAGGAGAAACACAAAATCATTTCCAAAATCTTCCACATAACTTGGCCACAGACTAAAGAGAAAGTAAAACCTTTAGTTTACAACCATGAGAGAACCAAGACTGAAACCACACAATTGTTACCTTGTCCTTCACTCTCTTTCTGGGAATAAGGTCTCCTCAGGAGAAGGTCATAGCCTCTTAGTGCTATTCAAGATGATGGAGGTGTGTGTTACAAGTTGCCTTTTCCCAGGGTATAGCATCTCTCTGCTCAACCACCTTATTTCCTGCTTAGATGCTGGGTTTTTATCTTGACTCAGGGTCAGGGTTGGGCTAAAGTTGCTTGTAATGGAGTCTGTTAGGGTCATACCTCACGATCCCTGGGTTTGACACTAATATTCACCTTGTGGCCTGTGGATATTTCTAGATCTCCAGTCTAGATATCAAGAGAGGGAAGATGTGGATCCAGATGTGGAATTGGATGGACAGTGTCTGTCACACAGCAGACATCTGATTCACATTTAGTAAACATGAGATGTAGATATAAAGGCATGAGTAGGATATAAAATGATGTATATGTCCTTTCATCGTTTTTATATAAATGTTTTTCGAGGAGCATTGGGATCACAACACAGTTACTGATTTTGTAATCTGCTGTGAAGGAAACATCTATGTTTCTGTTTCTAAAAATTATGTCTTTTCATTGGGAAAAAATAAGCTGTAGAAAATGAAGAAAGATGCTTCTAAGTAGATGCATGTGATCCTGTAGTTGGTCATCTGTAGAATGGGCAAGTTGGTACTTACCTCACAGAGCTGCTGTGAGGAGAAATGAAGAAACCAACAGGAAGTATCTGATATGTAATACTGTAAAACTTTGACACATATATATATCATCTCTCCTGTGTTCTCTCCCCAACAGAGGAGATGACTTTACCATGAACAACTCATAGAGCCCACTGGGATTTGAAGGAGCATGGAAGCAAATATATATGTTACAAGTATATATCCGGTATGTATTCTCTTTCAGAGCTTCTAAAATAGACACACCCATTTTCTCACTTTACATGCTATAGGAGCTCTAACAGAATTGGCAGATAGGATATTATTTTCAGGCATTTTTTTAAAAAAATCAGCTTTGTTTAGTCTTAGAGTTCCCAGGGTCCAGCTAGCCCAAAACATTGTCAGGTGTCTCCTGAACCTGAAACATCTTCCTTTTTCCAGGCCTAATTTTCTGGCTTTTATTCACACTGTTACTCATTTAGGCCTGTACATCTGGAACCTGATCTGGGCCATCCTGGTGAGAGATGACAGTGACTGCAGGGAGTTCATTTTCTTGTATCCAGACTAACATCCACATCCCTACGTTCATTGAGGGTTAGAGGTGTTTTAATCCACGTGTGTTGGTTGCCCTGGGCCCTGGGCTGAAGGAGCCTGTGACTAAACTTCCCCCTGAATCCCGCTGTTGAAGCATCTCCCTTCTGGAAGCTGTGGGCTGAGAGCACTGAGCAATCTCCTGCTCCCTCCCAAATTCCCTCCACTGTAGGTTCCCTGCTTAGCTAAGTGGGAGATTTGACCCATGAGCCTGCTTTCAGTTCAAGGGGCTTTATTTAGAGAGAAGAGAAAGAAGCATGCTGTGAAACTACTTTCCTCTCATGACCTTTACTAAGTCCTGGGGAATGGAGACATCGGAGGACTTCTCCAGCGTAAGATTTATTTGAGCAGCATGCTTGCCCTTCCCCTAGGCATCTGCGGTGTCCCTGACACTGTCGTGTAGATTCAAAAATTAGTTCTGAGACCAACTAGTGCATAATTCCCTTGGTTTAGTGATGTTCCCCATTCTGATGCTGAGCCACTCTCCTATGGGGAGGTCTAGGGAAATTTATTCATTCTTACTATTTTTCACCTTCAAAACCAAGACACTTTTATGGTAGTTAAAAATGGATACTGCTCAAAAGGAAAAAAAATCATTAAATACCCTTGAAAGTCTATTTCCCATGGATAAGCACTGTGATCATTTGTATATTTTTTTTTCAGAAATTTTACCATACATGTATAATCATGCATTTTTAAGATTAGCAATGACATGACCATCTACTTATAGTTTTGTAAATTACTTTTTTATGATAAACACCATATTATTAAAGTCAATTCAAGCCAATCAGTATAAGTCCACATAATAATAAAAGTGGCCCTAAAATCTCTAATGATCCATTCTGGCATGATAATAATGATAAGAAAGGTCAGTATTACTACTGACCCCTTTTGTGCCCCATGCTATTGTACGTGATAAACCTGTACTTAATCATCACCGCAGCCTATGAGGAGGAGCTGCTGTTGCCTGACTTTAAACATCAGGGAACTGAGGCGAAGTGAGGGCAGGGCTAGCAGGTCACAAGACCAAGATTTGAACAGATTCTGTGTGGCTGCTGAGGCCCTACATTTAACCAGTGTGCATTGACCCTCAGTCTTATTGTCGATTACATTTAAAGGGCCATTGAAGTCACACTACATGCCATATACTCTAGGCAGGTTTTCTTTTTCTTTTCTTTTCTTTTTTTTATTAAGTTCAATTAGCCAACCTGTAGTACATCATTAGTTTTTGACGTAGTGTTCAGTGATTCATTAGTTGCATAACACCCAGTGCCCATCAGATCACGTGCCCTCCTTAATTAGGCAGGTTTTGTTATTTACTCATTGGGACAGCTCTGTGACAAAGGTCTGGTGAGTCCCATTTCACGGGTGACCAAGCTCAGACTGACAGAGCCTACTTAAGTCACCTCTCTAGATCAGTGACAGGATGGAAATGAGGTTCCATCCCTTGCCCTCCCTGGAGGACACAGAACAGCCTCCCTTGCAGAAGATGGGCTTCCAGGGCTAGAGAACTGATTAGATCAGCTCCTCTACTATTGTGGCCCTGCAGGTACTCACTAAGCAACCCCTCTGGTTGATGAAGATAACAGAGGAGATGAAATTTCACCCTATGTGCTAAGAGACCCGGGTATCGGGCCACATGTGTTGGCTGATCCTCGAAGTGCTGACTTAGGCTGGGGGCAGAAGCACAGATCAGATAGGTGATCTAGAGGGAAGGGAAGCAATATGTACAGAGCTACTTTAAGCAAATGTATTTTATATTTAATTTCCTTTAATCTTAATAGCTATTCAAAATATGCATTATTCAAATCAGGGTACTGACTTTAAGGGACTTCAAATGAATTAGGAAAACAACTTATTTTCTTAGGATCAACAGCTAACTGTGGTATTATTTTAAAGTTTTTCACCTTTTGTCTTGAATCCTCCTGGGCTCTGAATGACTAAACCCTAGGGGCTGCCTTATATGGTCTCTATGTGTTACTTAATTTTTAGAATTGTGTGCTACGTAGTTTTTGTCACAATATTTTTGAAATTTAAAACACATTCTAAATGGAAAATATACTAAGAATTGTGTGTAAACATGGGAGAAATCATTTGCAAACTACAACTCATCTACTGGATTAGTGTCCATAGTTTGTGAAACACACTTAGTAACAAACAAAAATTGGCTTATAATTTAAACAGTAAATTCATGTAAAATTCTAAATGAACAATAAATATGTCAAAATGTCAAAATATGCCCAAACCACAAACATTAATAAGATGCAAGTATAAATACTTAGATTCATATTGAGTGGAAAATATAATATGCAAAAGATGAGAAATGTGATTCGTTTTTTGGAAAAGACCCTGTTTGTGCGTGTGTGTGTACGTGTGCAAGCATCTATTTTCATGTACCCTTCACCTAGAGGGACACATCTGGAGAGGAGGCACCATTCTATGACAACAGACCCCTTTGAGTCAGGCGGTAGGACTGCGGCTGGTGAGAAATGCAGGACAGTTTCAGTTTATAAATGTACTTTCATATGTTGTTTGAAATATAGTATTCAGGAAAAATAATTTGATGAAAATTTGAAAGCAGAATATACTTATAAACAGATTCAGGAAAGTAATGTACACATGTATTCATTACTTTGGAAAAGCATTTCGTTTTATTAAATTAAAAAAATGAAGTAGGAAAAAATAGAATTGGAAGAGTTTCTCCCTGTACCTGTGTGTGTTTATTGGTCTCTCTAGCTGTATCACCCCAAATACTCACATTCACAAGTACATCTTTATCTTCAGTTCAAACCAAAGCTGGACAGCTAATCTCAGGTCTAGACAGCCCAGAAAATGATGGTGATACAGCTGGATGGCTGCGTGGGTTAAAAAAATTCCATTAAACTCTGGCTGAAACCATTAGATCGAGATTCAAACTTCCATCCCTTTCTTCCCCCTTGCTGAGCCCCCAGGTTTGAGACTCTCAGAGCTGACATCCTGGATCTGGCTACCTGGTGGCATCCATCTCCATTTTTCTTTTTGCTTTTTTAAGGAAAGGAGTGCATTTAGCAAAGGGGAAGAAATATCAGATGGTTTATTTACTAAGACACACCACTTGGCTCAGTTAAGCATCTGCCTTCTGCTCAGGTCATGATCCCGGGGTCCTGGGATTGAGCCCCGCATCGGCCTCCTTGCTCAGTGGGGAGTCTGCTTCTCCCTCTCCCCCTGCTCATGCTCTCTATCTCTCTCTCAAATAAATAAATAAAATCTTTTAGGAAAATTCATATGAATACTAAAACAATTCCATCCACAGTTGACCCTAAATCTACTTCATGTTCATTGATGTATTTCTTCCCTCCTCAGTGTGGGTTGACATGTCCACACTGTAGAGGGTCTCTCCCAGAGAGCAGGGCATTCACCCTCCATTATCCCATCCTTGTAAGGCTGCCAGGCCTTCTTCCACCCCCTGTCATCTGTCCATGACACAGCACACAGCTGTCCAGAGCCTGCCCAGAGGCCCCATCCTCTCAGGTTCCTCCCTCCTGCCCCAGCTGCCTTTTCACGTGCTGCTTACTGCCAAGGCACGCTACTGCCACCTAGTGTTTCATCATCTGCAGGCCCTGGAGTATGTTTTTAGAATCTTTTACATCCATCAGTTTTCTCAGACAGAATTAGAATCATTTTTTTTTAAAGATTTTATTTATTTGACAGAGAGAGACACAGCGAGAGAGGGAACACAAGCAGGGGGAGTGGGAGAGGGAGCAGCGGACTCCCCGTGGAGCAGGGAGCCGGATGCGGGGCTCGATCCCAATCATGACCTGAGCCGAAGGCAGATGCCCAACGACTGAGCCACCCAGGCGCCCCAGAATTAGAATCATTCTGAACATGGATTCAAAGGCTGTATTTTAAATGACGGTATTGTGTTTTTTTTGCTCCTAGCTGACCTTTCTTTGTAGAGAAGTTTAATGATGGTGGTGAGTTGGTGCCATCTTGTGACAAAAACCTGAACTGCAGCTTGAACTTCGCGGAGCAGGAAGGTGGGAGGGAGGGGCTGTGGCCCCAAACCAACCAGAGCTTTCTGGAAGTCTGCGTGGAAAGGGGACATTTCCAAGGTATGGGGGTACTGAGGACCTTCGGGCAGAAAGTGTAGCCTCTTGTGTGGAAAAAGCTCTGTGTGAGTGGAGGTAAAGATCCTTTTAATTTTTATTTTATTGGCCCACGAATTGACAGAAAGATTAATGTAACAATAGAAAATATGACATAGGCCCAATTGCATTTAAAAAACTAGAATATGACTAAAGCAGCATTTCAAATCTGTGCAGATACAATGGATGATTAAGAAGTGGTATTGAGATAGCTAGATAACCAGAAGGTTAAAAAATAGATAGGGTCCCATTTCTCTATCTTGAAACAGCAGGATAAATTCCAAACGATTCTGAATGAAATATAAAAAAAATCCATACAAGTATTAGAAGAAAACATAGGTGAATTATTCTATAATTCTGGGTGGAGGAAAGTTTCCTCAATATGAATCAGTATCCAGGAGCATTAAGGAAAAAGATTGATATATTTGACAGCATAAAAAAAAACAATGACAACTCTGCATGGCGAAAACATGCTAGCCAATTAAAGACACTGGAAGAAACATTTGCAGCTAACATCTTTAACAAAGCATTGATATCCCTCTTATATAAATGCTTATCAATATAGAGGCATGAAAAAACAACAGCCCTATCAGAGACATGTAAGAAATTAACAATTAACAGAAAACAAGTTGTCTTTAAATGTATGAAAAGTCTACAGCTTGCTTTAATTAAGAGAGATGCAATTAAAACTACACTAAGATATTGTCTCTTAACTGTTAGATTGGCAAAGATCCAAATGTTTGTCAATATACTCAGTTGGTGAGAATGTGGAAAAACATGTCCTTTCACTCCCTGCTCACAGAGGTGCAAGATGGTATAATCACTGGAGTAGGCTTAATAGTGGTCCCCAAAGATACTAGGTCCTAATCCCTGGAACCTATAAATATTGCTTATATGGAAAAGGTTCTTTGCAGATGTGATGAAGTTGATGCTTTTAGATGTAATAATAAATATAGATATAGCTATTTACTCTGGCACTATCTGAATAGCAAAAGAATGGGAACAACCTAATGGGGGGTTATCCTGGATTATCAAAATGGGCCCTAAATGCAAACCCAACTGTCTTCATAAGAGAGAGACAAAGGGAGAGTTGACACAGACAGAAGAAGGGAAGGCAGTGTGACCAGGGATGCAGAGGTTGGAGTCATGCAGCTATAGCCAGAGAATGTTGGTAGATATCAAAAGCTGGAAGAAGCAGGGAAGCTTCCCTACAGTCTCCAGGAGTGAAGCACTGCTGCTACCTTGATTTTGGCCCCATAAAACTAATTTTGGACTTTTAGCCTCCAGAACTGTGAGAGAATATTTCTATTTAATGACACCAAGTATGTGGTAAATTTTGCAGTAACCATAGGGAACTAATATAATCATTATGGTGGGGAATTTGAAAATATCTTGCAATGTTATATATGGCCTTACTTTTTGACTCAGAAATCCGATTTCCAGAACTATCCTAAAGATATACTGGCAGTGACACAAAAATATTTTTGATATAGATATAATAATAAATACAGATACAGATATTCACTCTGGTACTATTTAAATAGCAAAAGAATGGGAACAACTTAAATGTTTTTCAATTGTGTAATGGATGAAGAAACTATCACACAGTCACACAAAGTGTACGCTAAGTATGGTATAAAGAAGACTAATGAAAATCTCCACATAAGGCTGTGGAGGATCTCCAGAATATAATGTTAAGTGAAAAAGTCAGTGTATATAAAGATGTAAATAGCATGGTACTTTTTATCTAGGAAAGGGGGAATGCAAATGTAAAAATGTTTTACTTGTATTAAAAGTCAAAGGACTTCTCTTTTGGGGACCAGAAGGAGTAGATACACTTCTTCCTGTTACTCCTGCTAGGTGCAGCTGAAATCTCTGGATATTATATGGGCAACCAATACAAGACTCTGAAAGGTGGAGAGGAAAAAGGCAGACTGACTTGGGACTTTGGGACCCAACTAATGACACACAGTGAATTCTCTTGGTTGTATTTTGCCTCATATACGCCAGATACACCATATACTCCAGACTGGGTGCTGGAGGAGTAGGGAACCAAAAAAATGCCAACCGGAAAAGACAAGAAGAGCCCCGAGAAAATCTTTTCTCTGGACAAAGAACCAGACAAGGGGAAACCTAGCAAGAAAGAAAGTTTTTAGACAACAACTGCTCTTACACCATAGAATTGAAGCATAGCTCTACCTCCACCATACCAGCAAAGGCTGAGTGGGGAGCATGGATTCCATGCCCACACGATTGTAATTAGGCATCCATCCTTACCCTTGGGGGATATGAGAGAAGAACTGCATGTAGAACAGTGACTTTCATCCCAACCTGGGGGTAATGAGCACCCCTCCTCATGGTGGCAGTGGAGATCATGCGGGAGCCTACCTTCCACCCACACTCAGTGGTCATGAGGTACCTTCTTTTCTTCTCTTGGAAGTTTCATGACCATCCAATGAGGAGGAGGCCTCCTCCCCTCCACAGCATCAGGGGAGACCACATGGAAGGCAGTAAGGAAGTGTCTTCCCCACCTGCCAGGGTGGTGTCAACGGAGGCCTGGTGGGGCATCAAATCCTACTTCTACCAAGCAGTAACAAGGCACCCCTTCCCTTCCACTCCCATGTGTACCCACCTCCCCCATGTCAGTGGAGGCTGAGTAGGAACCTGAACTTTTATCTTTTTTTGCCATCTGTCTCTGGTTAGGAACACATGCTTGAAATTGCAAGCATCCACGAAGGGAGGATAGTAACACCTCATAGTAAGTTTGTGGTAAAGAACTAAATCTAGTCAACAACATGAAGAACCTATCCATAGGTCCTGCTTAACTAAATGCTACATAAATACTAGCTGTCTATACCCCCCAGATCAGATAACTCAGGTAGCTTCTTTATCTGCTCCCTCAGATAGGGGCCCTGAACCTGGACACAGGTCAGAATCACCTTGGAATCCTTTTCTAAACTCTCACCTGAAACTCTCTGGTTGGGGGAAATGGGACTTCCCATATCAAAGGCCTTTCAAGTTACTCAGCTGTCATAACATGGGCCTTAGACAACAGATATGCCCATTTGACATAACACTGTATGTGAGAGTCTATTTCCCCTCCATTCATCCAACACCAGGTGTTACCATCTTATGTCTTTATTGCTAATATGGTTGCTCATATCCCCAGACTTACTCCATTGGAAGGGTGATCACAGGCAGCTAGTGGTGGTGGTCTAAAGAGTGAAGGTGTTTTGCTTTTGGCGAAAGGGGACCTAGCGTTGTATTAGGCACATAGTTACTCCAGTAAAACACATTGATTGCTGATTCTGTCTCTCCCTGTATCGCTCTTCATGGTGGTGGCCCAGCTCCTATCATGTGCCTGAAGGAGGCAGGTTCTGAGGTTCTGTGTCTGGATGGCTTCTACTCCAGCAGTCTTCAGGAGAGCCCATCACCTTACATCCCTGGTGGGATATGGTACCTGGCTGAAGTGAGTGCATAGATCTGAACAAAAGCATGTTGTGGAATAGCTCCTGTGAGGTTCACAAACTAGCCTAAAAGTAGAGCAGCTGCTTTGATCTCATCATGGGAGAAGAGGTTTAGCACGTGGAATTTTATATCATCAGCAGCTATAGCCTGTGTAGTAGCCCTTGGGGCCCATCTTAGAGACACTTCTTTTTTTCCTGAAAAGCAATGAATCATCCAGTTTAGGAAGGAACTTACTTGGTCTTTAACATACATTTGCAATAAATATACCTGAATTGTTCTCACCATATAAATAATAATCAGCAATTCCCATGTCTTTCAGATGGGTGTGGAAATGTGCAGTTATTAGATCTTCCTAGTAATATGACATTGTAACAGATTCTTCTCTGGTGCCCATGATTTTTTCCTATTATATAATGAAATTTTTTAAAAAGCCAGAAAATTTCCAAGTGTTAGTTAAAGATATCAGTGACAAGAAATTATTGTTGTTGTTATTGTTATTGTTATTATTATATTATTTTAAAGATTTTTATCCACCTGTTCCAGAGAGAGAGCAAGGGGAGTGGCAGAGGGAGAGGGACAAGCAGACTCCTCACCGAATGCGGAGCCCAATGTGGGGCTTGATCCCAGGACCCTGAGACCAGGACCCCAGCCGAAACCAAGAGTCAGACACTCAACCGACTGAGCCACCCAGGTGCCCCTAGAACTTAATATAAAAAAGATAATTATTACTCCAGAGTTTTCCCGCTTATAATGATACTCAGCTACATTCCCTAAAATAACCAGTTACTCTTAAATATCATTATGATTATTTTCCTAGAATAGAATATTTTTATTTCCATACTTTAGAAGGAAACAGACATCACCTTTCCCTAAATATTTGGATATATGTCATTAGAAATGATTATTTCTATTTTGATTATATGTAGCATGGACCAATTTGATGAGACATAGTGTGGATCTGCTAATGCTACAAGAACACAATTGTGGGAATCTTTCACCTGATTTATTTAATTGCATTAGAGAATTATGAATATATAAATATATGTAAAATACTTTATTGATATATGACTGACATATAATACACTGCATATTTAAAGTATATGTTTTTTTTTTAAGGTTTATTTATTTATTTGACAGAGACAAAGCGAGAGAAGGAACACAAGCAGGGGGAGTGGGAGAGGGAGAAGCAGGCTTCCCGCTGAGCAGGGAGCCCGATGCGGGGCTTGATCCCAGGACCCTGAGATCATGACCTGAGCCGAAGGCAGACGCTTAACGACTGAGCCACCCAGGCACCCCAAAGTATATGCTTTGATAAGTTTTGATATATGTATGTACCTGTGACTCCAATACTACAGTCAATCTAATGAACATACCCATCACCTTAAAAAACATTCTTTGTGCCCCTTGGTAATGCCCCCATCTACCTCTCTCCAGCCTCTTTCTCTCCACATCACCCCACCCCGTTCCCAGGCAACTACTGATCTTCAGTATGGGTTAGTTTTCTTTTCTTATAATTTTATGTGAATGGAATATACAATGTGTATTTTTTGTGTCTTGTTTCCCGCAACCTAATTATTTCTAGATTTATCCATTTGTTGCGTGTATGAATAGTTCCTTCTTTTTTTTATGATTGACTAATATTCCATTATATGGGTATACCACAATTGTTCTATCCATTGACCTGGTCGTGGATATTTGGGTTGTTTCCAATTTGGGGCTCTTATAAATAAAGCTGCTATGAATATTTGTATATGAGTCTTCATTTGGACATATGTTCTCTTTCTCTAGGGTAAATACTTAGGAGTGCAATGGCTGGGACATAGAGTATTGTAAGATTGACATTTTAAGAAACTGCCAAACTGTTTTCCAAAGTGTTGGCACCATTTTTCATTGCCACTAGCAGTGTATGAGAGTTCCATCCTCCACAACCCTGCCAGGACTTGGTATGGTCAGTTTTTTTAATGTTGGCTATTCTTAGAGGGGTATAGTGGTATCTTGTAGGTTTTATTTACATTTCCCTAATGAATTTGAATATCTGAGAAAAGGTGTTTAGCATCTTTTCATGTGCTTATTTAACATTTATGTATCTTTTTTAATGGAGTGTCTATTCAAATTTTTTGCCCATTTATTTGTTAGAGTAACTGTTTTCTTATTATTGACCTTTGTGAGATGTTCTGTATTCTGGAAACAAGTCCTTTATCAGAGTTCTGATTTACAAATATTTTCTCCCAGTCAGTGGCTTGTCTTTTAATTCT
Source organism: Phoca vitulina (assembly GCF_004348235.1). NCBI lineage: Eukaryota > Metazoa > Chordata > Mammalia > Carnivora > Phocidae > Phoca > Phoca vitulina. The sequence goes on along the minus strand of NW_022589825.1, from coordinate 677,351 downwards.
CTCAACAGTGTCTTTGGAAGAGCAGAAAATTTTAACTTTGAGGAAGTCCAGTTTATTGATTTGTTCATTTATTAATTATAGTTTTGATTTTGCATCTATGAAATCTTCACCTAACCCAAGGTCACAAGGATTTTCTCCTTTGTTTTCTTTTAGAAGTTTTAGGTTTTATATTTAGGTCTATGATCCATTTTGAGTTGACTTTTGTATATGGTATGATACATGGATCACTCTTTGTGCATATGGATACTCACATGTCTCAGCTCCATTCGTTGAAAAGGCTATCCTTTCTCCACTAAATTGCCTTTGCAATTTTGTCAAAAATCAGTTGTTCATATAGGTGTGAACTCCGGGCTCTATTCTGTTCCTTTGATCTACTTACTGTCTACCTTGATGCCAATACCACAGTGTTTTGATTACTGAAGGTTATCATAACTCTTGAAATCAGGTAGTTTTGATCCTCCAACTTCGTTCTTTTCTAAAAAAAATTTTTTGAGAAGTTGACACACAATGTTACTTTAGTTTCAGGCGTACAACATAGTGGTTCAAGAAGTTTATACATTATTCTGTGTTCATCACAAGTGTAGCTACCATCTGTCACCATACAACACTATTACAAAGTCATTGGCTGTATTTCCTGTGCTGTGCCTTTTATGCCCGTGACTTATTCATTCCATAGCTGGAAGCCTGTATCTCCCACTCCCCTTCACCCATTTTGTCCATCCCCCAGCCCCCTCCCCTCTGGCAACCATCAGTTTGTTCTCTGTATTTATAGGTCTGATTCTGCTTTTTGTTTATTCATTTGCTATTTAGATTCCACATATGAGTGAAATCATATGGTATTTGTCAGTCTTAGTCTGACTTATTTCACTTAGCATGATACCCTCTGGGTCCATCCATGTTGTTGTAAATAGCACAATCAAATTTGTTCTTTTTCAAAGTTGTTTTTATAATCTAGATCCTTTGCATTTCAATATGAATTTTAGAATCAGCCTCTCAGTTTCTTAAAAAACAAAATGTGTGCTACGATTTTTATTAGGATTACACTGAATCTATAGATCAGTTTGAGGAGAACAGACATCTTAACAATACTAGTGTTCTGACACATGAAGATGGTATGTCCCTCCGTTTAGTTAGATCTTTAATTTCTGTCAGCAATGTTTTGTAGTGTTCAGTGTACCTACCTTACACATATGTGGAGAGATTATTCCTAAGTATTATGTACTTTTTGGTCCTATCATGAATGACAGTATTTTTTAATTGCAATTTACACATATATTTTCACTAAATTGTCAGCAGCCAGAATGTCAAAAAATAGCCATTGAGGAATTTTTTTAGTTGAAAGTTCAGGCTATTTACTCTACAATGGAAAAAGTACTTGATGCATAACATGCATTTGTTTATATTTCTATATCAGCTTTTAGAGGTTATTGGCAATGTATTGAAACTAGGGAGAAAAATGTTCCAGAGACAAGTCTACAGTTCATCTGAAAAAAAAAAAAAAAACCCATCACTAAAATAGTTTAGTAGTTTTCAAGTTTATATGTGTGTTTAGGATTGAATCCATTGAATTGTAGTGTTTTTCTTTTTTTACTCCCCAGCTATTGCACTATAATGAATTCCTGGGATCTTGAGCTGGGGAGAGAAGAGGAAGAAGCATATATGAATGTGGGTACGTATGTATGCACGTATGTATGTATTGCTAAAGCTGCCAGGAATATATTGTCAGGAATACTTAAGGGGTGAATTACTGTGTGTATGTCAGTCCTGCTCAGTTCCTAGCACATGTTAGGAACCAAATCAGGGTGGTTGCTGTTTGATTTTTCCTAGCTTTCCTTGGCCAGTATGTTTACCATGGTGACTCAGTGACTGCTGTGGGATTTGGTGCAGACTGATGCACTCAGGTCTGTTGCCTGAATCATTTGTTACTATGATAGTTATCAAGTGTTTCTTTCCTTGTTTTTACAAGCTAAATTTTATTAATTTCATACCTTATGTAAGACTTATCTTTTTTATCATTTCATTTTATTTTTTTTTCATCTGATAAGTGTACTCTTTAATCTCCATCCCCTATTTCCCCCACCCTCCTCCCACCTCCCCTCTGGTAACCATCAGATTGTTCTTTTTTTTTTTTTTTAATTTTATTATGTTATGTTAGTCACCATACAATACATCATTGGTTTTTGATGTGGTGATCCACGATCCATTGTTTTCGTATAACACCCTGTGCTCCATGCAGTACGTGCCCTCCTTAATACCCATCATCGGGCTAACCAATCCCCCCTCCCCCCTCCCCTCTAAAACCCTGTTTGTTTCTCAGAGTCCATAGTCTCTCATGGTTCATCTCTCCCTCTAATTCCCCCCCCCATTTTTCCCTTCATTCTCCTAATGTCCTCCATGTTATTCCTTCTGTTCCACAAATAAGTGAAACCTTATGATAATTGACTTTCTCTGCTTGACTTATTTCACTTAGCATAATCTCCTCCAGTCCCATCCATGTTGATGTAAAAGTTGGGTATTCATCCTTTTTGATGGCTGAGTAATATTCCATTGTATATATGGACCACATCTTCTTTATCCATTCATCTGTTGAAGGGCATCTCGGCTCTTTCCACAGTTTGGCTATTGGGGACATTGCTGCTATGAACATTGGGGTGCGTATGGCCCTTCTTTTCACTACATCTGTGTCTTTAGGGTAAATACCCAGTAGTGCAATTGCTGGGTCATAGGGTAGCTCTATTTTTAAATTTTTGAGGCACCTCCACACTGTTTTCCAAAGTGGCTGTACCAACTTGCATTCCCACCAACAGTGTAAGAGGGTTCCCCTTTCTCTACAACCTCTCCAACATTTGTTGTTTCTTTCCCTGTCCATTTTTGCCATTCTAACTGGTGTAAGGTGGTATCTCAATGTGGTTTTGATTTGGATTTCCCTGATGGCTAATGATGATGAACATTTTTTCATGTGTCTGTTAGCCATTTGTATGTCTTCTTCAGAGAAGTGTCTTTTCATATCTTCTGCCCACTTTTTGACTTGATTATTTGTTTTTTGGGTGTTGAGTTTGAGAAGTTCTTTATAGATCTTGGATACCAGCCCTTTATCTGTAGTGTCATTTGCAAATATCTTCTCCCATTCTGTGGGTTGCCTCTTTGTTTTGTTGACTGTTTCCTTTGCTGTGCAGAAGCTTTTTATCTTGATGAAGTCCCAAAAGTTCATTTTTGCTTTTGTTTCACTAGCCTTTGGAGATGTATCTTTTTTTCTTTTTTTTAAGATTTTTTTTTTTAATTTATTTATTTGAGAGAGAATGAGAGACAGAGAGCATGAGAGGGAGGAGGGTCAGAGGGAGAAGCAGACTCCCCGCTGAGCAGGGAGCCCGATGCAGGACTCGATCCCGGGACTCCAGGATCATGACCTGAGCCGGAGGCAGTCGCTTAACCAACTGAGCCACCCAGGCGCCCCTGGAGATGTATCTTGAAAGAAGTTGCTGTGGCCGATGTCAAAGAGGTTACTGCCTATGTTCTGCTCTAGGATTTTGATGGATTCCTGTCTCACATTGAGGTCTTTCATCCACTTTGAGTTTATCTTTGTGAATGGTGTTAGAGAATGGTCGAGTTTCATTCTTCTGCATGTGGCTGTCCAATTTTCCCAGCACCATTTATTGAAGAGACTGTCTTTTTTTCCATTGCATGTTTTTTCCTACTTTGTCAAAGATTATTTGACCATAGAGTCGAGGGTCCATATCTGGGTTTTGTATTCTGTTCCATTGGTCTATATGTCTGTTTTTGTGCCAGTACCATGCTGTCTTGGTGATCACAGCTTTGTAATATAGCTTGAAACCGGGCAACGTGATGCCCCCAGCTTTGTTTGTCTTTTTCAACATTTCCTTGGTGATTCGGGGTCTTTTCTGATTCCATACAAATTTTAGGATTGTTTGTTCCAGCACTTTGAAAAGTGTCATTGGAATTTTGATCGGGATGGCATTGAAGGTATAGATTGCTCTGGGTAGTGTAGACGTTTTAATAATATTTATTCTTCCGATCCATGAGCATGGAATATTTTTCCATCTTTTTGTGTCTTCTTCAATTTCTTTCATGAGTGTTTTGTAGTTCCTAGAGTATAGATCCTTTACCTCTTTGGTTAGGTTTATTCTGAGGTATCTTATGGTTTTTGGTGCTATTGTAAATGGAATCATTTCTCTAATTTCTCTTTCTACAGTTGCATTGTTAGTGTATAAGAAAGCAACTGATTTCTGTGCATTGATTTTGTATCCTGCCACATTACTGAATTGCTGGATGAGTTCTAGTAATTTGGGGGTGGAGTCTTTTGGGTTTTCCACATAAAGTATCATGTCATCTGCAAAAAGAGAGAGTTTGACTTCTTCTTTGCCAATTTGAATACCTTTTATTTCTTTTTGTTGTCTGATTGCTGTTGCTAGGACTTCTAGTACTATGTTGAACAATAGTGGCGAGAGTGGGCATCCTTGACGTGTTCCTGATCTTAAGGGAAAGGCTCTCAGCTTTTCCCCATTGAGGATGATATTTGCTGTGGGTTTTTCATAGATGGATTTTATGAACTTGAGGAATGTTCCCTCTATCCCTCTACTCTGTAGAGTTTTAATCAGGAAAGGATGTTGTATTTTGTCAAATGCTTTTTCTGTATCAATTGAGAGGACCATATGGTTCTTCTCCCTCCTCTTATTAATGTGTTCTATCACATTGATTGATTTGCGAATGTTAAACCACCCTTGCATCCCGGGGATAAATCCCACTTCGTCGTGGTGGATGATCCTTTTAATGTATTGTTGGATCCTATTAGCTAGTATTTTGTTGAGGATTTTGGAATCCATATTCATCAGGGATATCAGTCTGAAATTCTCCTTTTTGATGGGGTCTTTGCCTGATTTGGGGATTAAGGTAATGCTGGCCTCATAGAATGAGTCTGGAAGTTTTCCTTCTGTTTCTATTTTTTGAAACAGCTTCAGGAGAATAGGTATTATTTCTTTGAATGTTTGGTAGAATTCCCCAGGGAATCCATCAGGCCCTGGACTCTTGTTTTTTGGGAGGTTTTTGATCACTGCTTCAATCTCGTTACTGGTTATTGGCCTATTCAGGTTGTCAGTTTCTTCCTGTTTCAGTCTTGGCAGCTTATAGGTTTCCAGGAAGGTCTCCATTTCATCCAGATTGCTCAGTTTATTGGCATATAGTTGTTGATAATAATTTCTAATAATTGTTTCTATTTCCTTGGTGTTAGTCGTGATCTCTCCCCTTTCATTCATAATTTTATTAATTTGGGTCCTTTCTCTTTTCTTTTGGATAAGTCTGGCCGGTGGTTTATCGATCTTATTAATTCTTTCAAAGAACCAACTTCTAGTTTCGTTGATCTGATCTACTGTGTTTCTGGTTTCTAATTCATTGATTTCTTTTTTTTTTTTTTTTTTTAAAGATTTTATTTATTTATTTGACAGAGAGAGACACAGCGAGAGAGGGAACACAAGCAGGGGGAGTGGGAAAGGGAGAAGCAGGCTTCCCGCAGAGGGGAGAGCCCGATGCGGGGCTCGATCCCAGGACCCCGGGATCATGACCTGAGCCGAAGGCAGACGCTTAACGACTGAGCCACCCAGGCGCCCCTAATTCATTGATTTCTGCTCTAATTTTAATTATTTCTCTTCTAGTGCGTGGCTTAGGCGTCGTTTGTTGCTTTTTCTCTAGTTCTTTAAGGTGTAGAGTTAGTTGGTGAATTCGGGATATTTCTATTTTTTGGAGTGAGGCATGGATGGCTATGTATTTCCCCCATAGGACCGCCTTTGCAGTATCCCATAGGTTTTGGACCGATGTGTTTTCGTTCTCATTGGTTTCCATGAATTGTTTAAGTTCTTTGATTTCCTGGTTAACCCAAACATTCTTGAACAGAGTGGTCTTTAGCTTCCAAGTGTTTGAATTTCTGCCAAATTTTTTCTTGTGATTGAGTTCCAGTTTTAAAGCATTGTGGTCTGAGAATATGCAGGGAATAATCTCAATCTTTTGGTATCGGTTGAGACCTGATTTGTGACCCAGTATATGGTCTATTCTGGAGAAAGTTCCATGTGCGCTCGAGAAGAATGAGTGTTCTGTTGTTTTAGGGTGGAATGTTCTGTAAATATCTATGAGGTCCATCTGGTCCAATGTATCATTCAAAGCTCTTGTTTCCTTGTTGATTTTCTGCTTAGATGATCTGTCCATTGCTGAGAGTGGAGTATTGAGAGGTCTCCTACAATTAACGTATTGTTATCAATATGACTCTTTATTTTGGTTAACAGTTGGCTTATGTAGATGGCTGCTCCCATGTTGGGGGCATAGATATTTACAATTGTTAGATCTTCTTGTTGGATAGACCCTTTAAGAATGATATAGTGTCGGGCGCCTGGGTGGCTCAGTTGGTTAAGCGACTGCCTTCGGCTCAGGTCATGATCCTGGAGTCCCGGGATCGAGTCCCGCATCGGGCTCCCTGCTCGGCGGGGAGTCTGCTCCTCCCTCTGACCCTCCCCCCTCTCATGCTCTCTCTCTCTATCTCATTCTCTCTCTCAAATAAATAAATAAAATATTAAAAAAAAAAAAAAAAAACAAAACAAACAAAAAAAAAAAGAATGATATAGTGTCCTTCTGTGTCTCTAATTACAGACTTTAGATTAAAATCTAATTTGTCTGATACAAGAATTGCTACCCCAGCTTTCTTTTGAGGTCCGCTGGCATGGAAGATGGATCTCCATCCCTTCACTTTCAGTCTGGATGTATCTTTAGGTTCAAAATGAGTCTCTTGTAGGCAGCATATGGATGGGTCCTGTCTTTTTATCCAATCTGCAACCGTGTACCATTTTATGGGAGCATTTAGGCCATTCACGTTGAGAGTGATTATTGAAAGATATGAATTAATTGTCATCATGTTGCCTGTGAAGACATTGTTTTTATAGATTGTCCCTGTAAATTTCTGTTGTATATCACTCTTGGGGTCTTTCTCCTTTTATAGAACCCCCCTTAATATTTCTTGCAGGGCTGGCTTAGTGGTCACATATTCTTTCAGTTTCTGCCGGTTGTGGAAGCTCTGCATCTCTCCATCCATTCTAAAGGAAAGCCTTGCCCGATAAAGTATTCTTGGCTGCTTGTTCTTCTCATTTAGTACCCTGAATATGTCTTGCCAGGCCTTTCTGGCTTGCCAGGTCTCTGTGGATAGGTCTGACGTTATTCTGATGTTCCTCCCTCTGTACGTAAGGAATCTCTTCCCCCTAACTGCCCTTAAGATGGTTTCCTTGGTTCTAAGATTTGCAAGTTTTACTATTACATGCCGGGGTGTTGGCCTGTTTTCCTTGATCTTAGGAGGGGTCCTCTCTGCCTCCAGGACACGAATGTTTGTTTCATTCCCCAGATTAGGGAAGTTCTCAGCTACGATTTGCTCAAATACATCTTCTAGTCCTCTCTCTCTCTCCACTCCCTCCGGGATTCCAATTATTCTGACATTGGAATGCTTCATGGTGTCACTTATTTCTCTGATTCTATTTTCATGGATTCTGAGTTGTTTTTCCCTGGCCTCCTCTTTTCCCTTTTTATCTATTACATTGTCTTCCAGGTCGCTTATTCGCTCTTCTGCCTCAGTTACCCTAGCTGTTAGATTATCTAGATTGGATTGGATCTCATTGATAGCATTTTTAAGTTCTGCCAATTCACCTTTCATTTGTGCCCTTAGAGACTGTATGTTGCCATTAATTGATTTCTCCATTCTAGCCATTGTCTTCACAATTGCTAGCCTGAATTCCATCTCCAACATCTTGCTTATATCTGCATCCATTTGTAAATCTGCAGCATAAGTCATAATCTCTGACTCTTTTCTATTTTGGGGGCTCCTCCTCCTAGTCATTCTGTTGATGGGTGGTTGAGGGAATGTATAGAGTCCAAATTATTGACCAGAACCCAAGCAAGATGCACCTGTTTTCTAGGGACCTTAGGGTTGCTGGCCTCTTGTTTTCCCAGCCTGTCTTCTGTGGGAGGGGCCTGCTGCGCTGTTACTCAGGCAACCCTGTTTGGGCGGAGTTGCCCTGTGCCCCTGTGGCGGGGGATGGGCTCAGTGGGAATCAGTCTTTGGGGCTTTTGTTCTCTGGCGGCTTTCTCTGGTGGCTTTCCGCGTCTCTTCTGTGAGTCAGAGCAGAAGAGACCGTTTCCAACCCTCTGCCTCAGAGCAGAGAGACCGCAGTCTGTTCTTCAGTGAGCTCTCCAGGCCACACCATCTCCGTTTCTGTCCGTGCTGCTATAAACTGCAGCGGCCTGGGTTGTGTGCCCCTCTGCAGCGCCCCCAGTCCTGCCTCCAGGTCGGGGCACGTCTCTGCCCTTTGTGCTTCTTAAACCACCAGCCGCTCCCAGTTCGCGTGCCTGACCCCGCCGCTCCGGGTTTCCGCCCCGGGGGGCTGCAGTTCGCCCCCGTGACCCCGCCGCTCTTGGTTTCCGTCTGGGGGCTGCCCTAAAGTCCTTAACCCCACCGCTACCGGTCTGCGAATCTGTGCCCCGTCCGCAGCGAGCGAGGCTGTCACTCACCGGCGGTATAGGTTCCCTACAGCCAGGCTCCCTCCCGCTGCCGTTTATCCTCCGATATCTGCCCACGGAATCACGGCTCCCCGCTTCGTACCTCAAAACCAACCGCCTGCGATATTCTGCTTGTAGAGATCCAGATCTTCTTACATCTCAGGCTGGTTTCGTGGGTGCTCATAGTGGTCTGGTAGATATCCAGCTCAATTCCCGGGACCAGTTGAAATAGGGTCCCCTACTCCTCCGCCATCTTTCCCAGATTGTTCTTTATACTTACAAGTGTATTTCTTGGTTTGTTTCTTTCACTTTTTTCTTCCTTTGCTCATTTGTTTTGTTTCTTTTTTTAAGATTTTATTTATTCATTTGTGAGAGAGAGACAGAGAGAGCACAAGAAGAGGGAGAGGCAGAAGCAGACTCCCCAGTGAGCTGGGAGCCCAATGTGGGGCTCAGTCCCAGGACCTGGAGATCATGACCTGAGCCGAAGGCAGATGCTTAACCATCTGAGCCACCCAGATGCCCCTCTTTTGTTTTGTTTCTTAAACTCCACATATGAGTGAGGTCATATGGTGTATGTCTTTCTCTGACATATTTTGCTCAGCATTATACTTTCTAGCTGTATCCATGTTGCAAATGGCAAGATCTCATTCCTTTTTATTGCTGAATAATATCCATTGTATATGTATCTATATATCACATCTTCATTATCCATTCATATATTGATGGACACTTGGGCTGCTGCCATAGTTTGGTTATTATAAATAGTGCTGCAGTAAACATAGGGGGTACATGTATTCCTTTGAATTAGTGGGGTTTTTTTTGTTTTTTGTTTTTTTTTGCTTTTTAAGTAGACTCCACGCCCAACGTGGGGCTTGAACTCATGACCCTGAGATCAGAGTCAGATGATCTACTGACTGAGCCAGCCAGGTGCCTCTGTTTTTGTATTTTTGGGGGGAAATACCTGGTAGTGTGATCCCTAGATTGTAGGGTAGCTCTATTTTTAATTTTTTTGCAGAGCCTCCATACTGTTCTCCAGAGTGGCTGCACCAGTTTGCACTCCCATCAACAGTGCAGGAGGGTTCCCTTTTCTCCACATCCTCACCAACACTTGTTTCTAATGTTTTTGATTTCATGTATTGTGACAGGTGTGAGGTGATATCTCATTGTAGTTTTTTTTTTAAAGATTTTATCTATTCATTTGACAGAGAGAGAGAGAGAAAGAGCACAAGCAGGGGCAGCAGCAGGAAGAGAGAGAAGCAGGCTCCCCGCTGAGCAGGGGGAGCCCGATGCGGGGTTGGATCCCAGGACTCTGGGATCATGACCTGAGCCAAAGGCAGATGCTTAACCAACTGAGCCACCCAGGCGCCCCCTCATTTTAGTTTTGATTTGTATTTCCCTGATGATGAGTGATATTGAGCATCTTTTCATGTGTGTGTTGGCCATCTGAATGTCTTCTTTGGAGAAATGTCTGTTCATGTCTTCTGCCCATTTTTTAATTGAATTTCTTGTTTTCTGGGTCTTGAGTTTTATATATTCTCTATATATTTTGGACACTAACCCTTTATCAGAGATGTCATTTGCAAATATCTTCTCCCATTCCATTGGTTGCCTTTTAGTTTTGTTGATTGTTTCCTTCACTGTGCAGAAGCTTTTTATTTTGATGTAGTCCTGATAGTTTATTTTTACTTTTGTTTCCCTTGCCTCAGGAGACATATCTAGAAAGAAGTTGCTATAGCCAATGTCAAAGAAGTTACTGCCTGTGTTCTGTTCTAGGATTTTTATAGTTTCAGGTCTCACATTTTGGTCTTTAATCCATTTTAAATTTATTTTTTTGTGTATGGTGTAAGAAAGTGGTCCAGTTTCATTCTTTTGGATGTTGCTGTCCAGTTTTCCCAACACCATTTGTTGAAGACACTGTCTTTTTCCCACTGGATATTCTTTCCTGCTTTTTTGAAGATTAATTGACCATGTAATTGTGAATTAATTTCTGGGTTTTCTGTTCTGTTCCTTTGATCTATGTATGTATCTATTTTTGTGCCAGTACATACGTTTTTTTTTTTTTTAAGTGGGGTCCATGCCCAACATGGGGCTTGAACTCATGACCCTGAGATCAAGAGTCCCACACTACTGATGAAGCTGGCTAGGTGCTCTCCAGTACCGTACTGTCTTGATTAGTATAGCTTTGTAATATAGTTTGAGGTCTGGAATTGTGATGCCTCCAGCTTTGCTTTTCTATTTCAAGATTGCTTTGACTATTTGGGATCTTTTGTGGTTTGAGACAAATTTTAGATTATTTGTTCTAGTTCTGTGAAAAATGCTGTTGGTATTTTGATAGGGAGTGCATGAAATGTGTACATTGCTTGGGGTCATAATAGACATTTTGACAATATTTGTTCTTCCAATCCACGGGCATAGAATGTCTTTCCATTTCTTCGTGTCATCTTCAATTTCTTTCATCAGTGTTTTTTAGTTTTCAGAGTACAGATCCTTTACCTCTTTGGTTAGGTTTATTTCTAGGTATCTTATTATTTTGGGTGCAATTGTAGATGGGATTGTTTTCTTAATTTCTCTTTCTGCTATTTTGTTTTTGCTGTATAGAAATGGAACAGATTTCTGTACATTGATTTTATATCCTGTGACTTTACTGAATTCATTTATAAGTTCTAGCAGTTTTTTGGTGGAGTCTTTATGGTTTTCTATATATAGTATCATGTCATCTGCAAATAGTGAAAGTTTGACTTCTTCCTTACCAGTTTGGATGCCTTTTATTTCTTTTTGTTTGATTGCTATGGGTAGGACGTCCAGTACTATGTTAAATAACAGTGGTGAGAGTGGACATCCTTGTCTTGTTCTTAACCTTAGGGGAAAAGCTCTCAGTTTTTCCCCATTAAGTATGATGTTAGCCTTGGGTTTTTCATAGATGACCTTTATTATGTTGAGGTATGTTCCCTATAAACTGACTTGGTTGAAGGTTTTTATCATGAATGATATTGTGTTTTGTCACATATTCTTCATCTATTGAAATGATCATAATGGTCTTATCCTTTCTCTTATTGTTGTGATGTATCAGGTTGATTGATTTGTGAATATTGAACCACCCTTGCAACCCAGGAATAAATCCCACTTGATCGTGGTGAATGATTTTTTTTTTTAAAGATTTTATTTATTTATTTGACACAGAGAGAGAGAGACAGCGAGAGAGGGAACACAAGCAAGGGGAGAGGGAGAGGGAGAAGCAGGCCTCCCGCTGAGCAGGGAGCCCGATGTGGGGCTCGATCCCAGGATCCTGAGATCATGGCCTGAGCCAAAGGCAGACACTTAATGACTGAACCACCCAGGCACCCCGGTGAATGATTTTTTGAAATGTATTGTTGGATTTGGTTTGCTAGTATGTTGTTGAGGATTTTTGCATCTATGTTTGTCAAAGATACTGGCCTGTAGTCTCTTTTTTTGTGGTGTCTTTATCTGGTTTCTGGTAATGCTTGCCTCATAGAATGAGTTTGGAAGTTTTCCTTCCTTTTTTATGTTTTGGAATAGTTTGAGAAGAATGGGTATTAACTCTTCTTTAAATATTTGGTAGAATTCGCCTGTGAAGCTGTCTGGTCCTGGACTTTTGTTTTTTGGCCGTTTTCTGATCAGTGATTCAATCTTTCTGTTCAAATTTTCTTTTTTTTTTTAATTTTTTATTGTTATGTTAATTACCATACATTATATCATTAGTTTTTGACGTAATGTTCCATGATTCATTGTTTGCGTATAACACCCCAGTATCCATGCAGAACGTGCCCTCTTTAATACCCATCACCAGGCTAACCCATCCTCCCACCCCCTCCCCTCCAGAACCCTCAGTTTGTTTCTCAGAGTCCATCGTCTCTCATGGTTCGTCTCCCCCTCCGATGTCCCCCCCTTCACTCTTCCCCTCCTGCTCTCTTCTTCTTCTTCTTTTTTTTAACATGTATTATTTGTTTCAGAGGTACAGATCTGTGATTCAACAGTCTTGCATAATTCACAGCACTCACCATAGCACATACCCTCCCCAATGTCTATCACCCAGCCACCCCATCCCTCCCACCCTCTGTTCAAATTTTCTATTCCTGCTTTACTTTTGGTAGTTTATATGTTTCTAGGAATTTATCCATTTCTTCAAAGTTGTCCAATTTGTTGGCATATAGGTTTTCATATTATGTTGCAATTGTTTATATTTTTGTGTTGTTGGTTGTTATTTCTCCTCTTTCATTAGTAATTTTGTTTGAGTCCTCTCTCTTTTTTTAAATGACTTTTGCTATAGGTTTATCAATTTTGTTGATCTTTTGAAAGAACTGGCTCCTGGTTTCACTGATCTGTTCTATTGTTTTCTTTTTTAGTTTCTATATCATTTATTTCTACTCTAATCTATTATTTCCATCCTTTTGCTGGTTTGAGGTTTTGTTTGTTCTTCTTTTTCTAGCTCTAGGTTAGGTTGTTTATTTGAGATTTTTCTTGCTTCTTTTTTTTTAAATTTTATTTTATTATGTTAGTCACCATACATTACATCATTAGTTTTTGATGTAGTGTTCCATGATTCATTGTTTTCATATAATACCCAGTGCTCCATTCAATATGTGCCCTCCTTAATACCCATCACTGGGCTAACCCATCCCCGCAACCCCCTCCCCTCTAACATCCTCAGTTACTTTCTCAGAGTCCATAGTCTCTCATGGTTTGTCTCCCCCTCCAATTTCTCCCCTTCATTTTTCCCTTCCTACTATCTTCTTTTTTTTTTTTTTTAACATATAATGTATTATTTGTTTCAGAGGTACAGGTTTGTGATTCATCAGTCTTACACAATTCACAGCGCTCACCATAGCGCATACCTTCCCCAATGTCCATCACCCAGCCATCCCATCCCTCCCACTCCCCACCACTCCCGCAACCGTCAGTTTGTTTCCTGAGATTAAGAATTTCTCTTATCAGTGAGATCATGTGGATACTTGTCTTTCTCTGATTGACTTATTTCGCTTAGCATAATACCCTCTAGTTCTATCCACGTTGTTGCAAATGGCAAGATTTCGGTTTTTTTTGATGGCTGCATAATTTTCCATTGTGTGTATATTTTATATATATATATAAATAAAACACATCTTTTTTATCCATTCATCTGTTGATGGACATCTTGGCTCTTTCCATAGTTTGGCTCTTGTGGACATTGCTGCTATAAACATTGGGGAGCACGTGCCCCTTCGGATCATTACATTTGTATCTTTGGGGTAAATACCCAGTAGTGCAAATGCTGGATCGTAGGGTAGCTCTATTTTCAACTTTTTGAGTTGAAAAACTCTGTTTTCCAGAGTGGCCGCACCAGCTTGCATTCCCACCAACAGTGTAGGAGGGTTCCCCTTTTTCTGCATCCTCGCCAACATCTGTCGTTCCCTGACTTGTTAATTTTAGCCATTCTGACTTGTGTGAGTTGGTATCTCATTGAGGTTTTGATTTGTATTTCCCTGATGCTGAGGGATGTTGAGCACTTTTTCATGTGTCTGTTGGCCATTTGGATGTCTTCTTTGCAGAAATGTCTGTTCATGTCTTCTGCCCATTTCTTGATTAGATTATTTGTTCTCTGGGTGTTGAGTTTGATAAGTTCTTTATAGATTTTGGATACTAGCCCTTTATCTGATATGTCATTTGCAGATATCTTCTCCCATTCTGTTGGTTGTCTTTTAGTTTTGTTGATTGTTTCCTTTGCTGTGCCAAAGCTTTTTATCTTGATGAAGTCCCAATAGTTCATTTTGCCCTTGCTTCCCTTGCTTTTGGTGATGTTTCTAGCAGGGTCTTGTTTTTTTTAAGTAGGCTCCACACCCAGCATGGAACCCCATGTGGGGCCTGGACTCAACGACCCTGAGATCAAGACCTGAGCTAAGATCAAGAGTTGGACACTCAACTGAATGAGCCACCCAGGCACCCCGGGTCTTGTTTTATTTATCCACTCTGTCACCCTTTGCCTTTGATTGAGTGTTTAGTCCATTTACATTCAAAGTAATTATCTATATCTATGTATTTATTGCCATTTTGTTACTTGTTTTGTGTTTTTTTTTCTATAGATTTTCTTTGATTCTTTCTTCTCTTGCTCTCTTTCATGGTTTGTTGGCTTTATTTAGTGATATACTTGCATTCCTTTCCTTCATTTTTTGCGTCTCTATTACTGGTTTTTGATTTGTGTTTGCCATTAGGTTTGTATATAATATCTTCTGCATATAACAGTCTATATTATGTAGATGGTTGCTTAAGTTTAAGCTCATTCTTTACTCCTCTTCCTCCCATGTTTTAGGTATATGGTGTCACATTTTATATCCTTTTGTTTTATGAATTCCTTGACTGATTTTTATAGAAATATTTACTTTTATTGCTTTTGTGTTTTTTACTTTTCATACTCTCACTTATGGTTTTCCTTTGTACCCAGAGTCCCCTTTAATATTTGTTGAAGGGCTGGTTAGTGGTCATGAACTCCTTTAGTTTTTGTTTATCTGAGAAACTCTTTATCTCTACTTCTATTCTGAATGATAACATTGCTGGATAGAGTATTCTTGGCTGCATATTTTCCCCATTCAGCACTTTGAATATATCGTAACACTCCCTTCGGGCTTGGAAAGTTTCTCCTGAAAAATCCACTGATAAGCTTATGGGGATTCCCTTTTTTTTAAGATTTTATTTATTTATTTATGGAAGGCAGAGAGAGAGGGAGGCAGAGGCAGTGGGAGAAGCAGGCTCCCCACAGAGCAGGGAGCCTGACGTGGGACTCGCTCCCAGGACCCTGGGATCAGGACCTGAGCGGAAGGCAGATGCTTAACCGACTGAGCCACCCAGATGCCCCATGGGGATTCCCTTTTATGTAACTGTCTTCTTTTGCTGCATTACTTTGAGGATTTAAGGAAAAAAAGTCTAAAAATAACAACCTATACTGGGTGGCATTTAGTAGGCCCTCAAAATGCTAGTCGCCTGTTCCAACTTTGCCTCCTTAATTCTGTCAATGTGATGATGCCTCTGATATGAACATCATAGTATGACTACTAGTGACAATACTTGGACATGGAAGAGCAAGCAGGGATGAGGCCACATTTCCATGATGTGAGAGCTTCAGTGTCACTTGTGTTTGTGGGAGGGGGCTGTGGGACGGAGCTGGGGAAGAGGCACAGTGTCATTGCACAATTTCCAGTGACCTGGGTGGGGACAGAGAAGTATATCTTCACCCTTTCTCCCTTTGTTTATGTTCTTTGCCATACTCTCTTTCCTCTCTATTCCATGTATTGTCTGATCCCCCTGAGTCTCCCTTCTAGTAGAATATCAGAGAAAGGTGTGGACTGTGAGCCCTCCAAATAGGAGCTGATAGAGAAGAACCAAGTATAATGTCCAGTGTCCTAGACAGTTTCCTGGAGCAATAATGAAGACATTGGATTCCCATCATTGGGAAATGTTAGGTAAGTCACTACCCTTCCACCAGCCTCATCTATACGATAGTAAAGTGATACCCAATTCCTTC
Organism: Phoca vitulina; assembly: GCF_004348235.1. NCBI lineage: Eukaryota > Metazoa > Chordata > Mammalia > Carnivora > Phocidae > Phoca > Phoca vitulina. The sequence continues at coordinate 661,297 of NW_022589825.1, read as the reverse complement.
CACTATGCAGGAATATTGTTGAGTTTAAGTGTGATTCCATGTGGGAAAGCAATCTGTGGTCATAGGTGGGAGGGAAGGACCAGTGCCCCCTTTGAGTAATTATGTTAATGGAGATGCCCCTCATATCACATAACTCTGCATGGTAGGCATTAAATTAAAGTTCCACAAATGTCGGATGTTTAGGTCAGGATTTTGCCAAGTGTGGTTCATGAACCACTTCATCAAAATCATCAAGGAATGTTTGTGGAAACTGCAGATTCCTGGGCTCAGCCTAGGTCTCCTGTATCCCAAACAGGGAGGTAGGTGGGAAGGCTTTACATTTTGAATAAATTGGTTCAAGTAGTTGGTTCTGGCTCATTACAATTTGAAAAGAACTCTAGATTTGCAACAAAGTGTTCCTAAAATTTTGAATCTTTGGTGTCTAATTTCTTTGTCAAATATCTGCATCTGCTCCTGTGTGTCAAATAGGTAATAATTCCTTCATTTAGGTCATGTTTTTAGTGATTTATATATGAGGCCCTGAACTAGGTGCTGGGAACATAGCACAGAGAACAAGACAGGCAGAGTCCCTGGAGCTTTCATTCAGCTTTGGGAAAACTGGCAGTACACAGTTAAATCATAAGTGGGTCAATTCCATATGGGCTTTAGGAAAATAAACACATAAATAGAATAGGAAATGATGGGCCAGGGATTACTTAGATTGGGCTGTCCATAAAGTTCTTTTTCAGGAAGTGATATTTGAGCTGAGTCCTGAAGGACAAGAGGCAACTTGGCCTAGGCTGCCCTTTTGATTTGTGATGTGTGTAGCATCAATTGTTCCAGGAGCAGATGATGAGCTTGAGTGGCTGGAGCCTGGCAGACAGAGTACAGATGGTAGGAAGTGAGGTCAAAAGGGCAGACGGAAGCCAATCCAGTGACTATAAGGAGAAGTAAAATATTCACAATCAGACACTTTGTAAGTGGTAGAACTAGGGTTTGGCCCTAGTCTGTCTCCACAGGCCACATTCCTAACCAGTATACTTAGGAAGAATTAAAAAACATGTATTGAGGGCTCCTGGGTGGCTCAGATGGTTAAGTGCCTGCCTTCCAGCTCAGGTCATGATCTCTCCGTCCTGGGATTGAGCCCCGTGTCAGGCTCCCTGCTCAGTGGGGAGTCTGCTTCTCCCTCTCCTCCTCCATGCCCCCCCCCAACCGCTGCTCCTGCTCTCAAATGAATAAATAAAATCTAAACAACAACAACAACAAAAAAACATGTGTTGAACTATGTCAGCCCACAGTGGGTGATGTTAGGCCAGGGCCATATGGTGGTTTTTTTAAGTTTATTTACTTATTTTTTTTTAAGTAATCTCTATACCCAATGTGGGACTCGAAACCATGACCCCGAGATCAAGAGTCACATGCTCTACCCACTGAGCCAGCCAGGTACCCCCAGGGCCATATCTTTTTGGGTGAAAGCTATGCTTCAGTATGCATTTTTTTTTAAATATACAGAGGGTATTTATTTAAGAAAAATGAGAAGGTAGTAATTATAAAAAACAAAAAATAATTATCACAGTTACTATGCATTAGACAACTTGTCTATTAAAATAATTCCTTGGACTTCCACTATGAATTCTTTTTATGAACTTAGAGTGCTCTTTAGATGAGAATGACATTATTTTGTGTCTGAGGCCTTGCCGGTTGGGTGGCAGATATGATTTGACCCCTTTTAACAGGTGAGGCAAGCAGAGGTGTGGTGATTTACCCAAGGTCACCTAGAGTTAGTGGGTTAGGTCTGGTGCAGGGCCAGGTATATCTGCTGTCTTATACTCAGTTTTCTGTCCATCAGACATGGTACTATATGTAGTGAACCACTTTTCAAGAGCTCAGAGGATATGTCCTTCTCTGAGGTTATTCTGAAGGTAATATAAGGGGACAGTAAATACCTTCAAATGAAAGAAAATGAGGTGTTGATTTTCCTCTTCTTTCTTAAACTCAGTTGGGAGATTAGAAGAAAAAATTTCTGGAATCATACAGTATGTACTCTTTTGTGTCTGGCTCCTTCAAATCAACATAATATGTGTGTGTTTGTACGTGTGTGTGTGTGTGTGTGTGTGTATTTGTGATTTACATCATCATTGTCTGTAGTTGCAGATCATTCTCATTGGTGTGTAGTATTACATTGTAGATATTTTAATATATATATCTGTTATGGGGATTTGGGTATTTTCTAGTTTTTTACTTAATAATGTTGCTATGAATGTTCATACTTGTACCTACCTTTTGGATGGATACTTATTTTCCTTTCAGGCATTTCTGAGTCATAGTGTGTGTGTATGCTGAGCTCAGTACTGCCAAACACTTTTTCAAAGTGGTTGTTTCAGGCTATATTCCCAATCTCGCCATACTTGGTATCTTCCATCTTTTCCGTTTTTGTCATTTAGGTAAGCATGTGGTAGTATCTCATTGTGGTTTTAATCTTAATTCTCTGAAGTCTTCAGTGGCTTTTAATGTAAAGAAGGTCCCCTTCCTCTTCTTTTTTTTTTTTTAACCTTCCAATTATCTGCTTAAGAAATTGCATCTTTTGTTTTGTGGAGTTTTCATTCTAGATTGTGTTGATTGTATCCCTGTTGTGTTGTTTATGTATTTTTGTCCCTTCTACCCTATTTCCTTTGAATCGAGTAGATTTAGGGACTTGATCTAATTCATATTTTTGGCAACAGTACCTCAGATGTGGTATTATACTTCTCATAACATTACACCAAGAGACTCATTGTGTCTAATGGTCTCTCTTATGGCACTAAGATTGATCACTGAGTTCAGGTGTTATTAGCCTGATCTATCCATTACAAAATTTTTCATCTGCTTTTTACCTCATATTTTTTGCAGCCTTGAAGATCATTGCCTAGATCTGCATTTCATTAAATGTTGTAAAAGGGTGATGTTCTAATTCTATAATTTCTTCTGCATTTATTAGCTGGAATTCTTCTATAAGAGGAACTTCCCCTTCATCAACAATTACACTATGCTGAGGTACTGTTTGCACAGGAAGGGAAGGAGGAATGTTTAATTCCTTTGCAATATTTCCACCTTTCAAAATAATGAGTTTCCCTAGGATTCTTCAAAGGTGAGAAATGAGTTGGTTTTATTTGTGTTTTGCTTACCTTTTTTTTTTTAAGATGTATTTATTTATTTTAGAGAGAGAGCGGTGGGAGGGGCAGAAGGAGAGGGAGAGAGAGAATCTCAAGCAGACTCCGCATTGAGGACAGGGCCTGATGCAGGGCTCCATCCCAGGACCCTGAGATATGACCTGAGCTGAAATCAAGAGTCAGCTGCTTAACCAGCTGTTGCTTTCCTTTTAGAATGTCATCATGACTCATAGATGTTTGTATATTTGATGTATACTAACTAGTCCATTGTAGTCCTTATTTTACTTGGCATCAAATTGTTCTATCTGGCCTGTGGGAGACACTTCAAATTGACTTCTGAGTCATTTTGACATGTTTTCTTGTAGGAGAGTTTGGTCCAGACACATCTGGTACAATTTCTGTGGAGCTAGAATCAGTCATTTCTCTAGAGGAGTCTGGACCCTTTTAGTGGGAAATGTGTTTAGAGTGTTTAATCTGGGTGCTAGAATCATGCATTGTTATTTGATTGGTCATTGTTTCTTGCCATTTTTACATGAAGTCAGTAAATATAATATTTTTAAGAGAATATACTTCATTAGCTTCCATCCTGGGCTGCTTCCCATTTCCATTTAGGTTTTTATCATTTTTTTAACTTTCCAGTTTTTAAAATATAAGCAAATATAACATGTATTTTTTTCTCCCACTTCATAGGTAAAACGTGGCATGTTCTACACAAGTAAAGTCCAATAGAAATTTCTGTGGAAATGAAAAAATATTCTGTGTCTACATTTTCCAGTAAAGTAGCCATTAGATACCTGTTGAACACCTGAAACCGGGTGAGTGTGAATGAGGTCAATTTTAATTTCATTTAAATTAAATTTAAATAGCCACGTGTGGCTGGTGCCTACTGTATTGGACAACAGTGTCTCTATACATTTTTCTGACCTTCCTTTTTTAAAAAAAAAATTTAATTTAAATTCAGTTTAATTAATACAGTGTATTATTAGTTTTAGAGGTGGAATTTAGTGATTCATCAGTTCCGTATAATACCCAGTGCTCATTACCTCAAGTGCCCTCCTTAATGCCTGTCACCCAGTTACGCCATCCTCCCAACCACCTCCCCTCCAGCAACCATCAGTTTGTTACCTATAGTTAAGAATCTCTTATGGTTTGCCTGCTTCTCTGTTTATATCTTAATTTATTTTTCCTTCCCTTCCCCTATGTACATCTGTTTTGTTTCTTAAATTCCACATAAGAGTAAAATTATATGATATTTGTCTTTCACTCACTGACTTATTTCACTTAGCATAATACCCTCTAGTTGCATTCAAGTCGTTGCAAATGGCAAGATTTCATTCTTTTTGATGGCTGAGTAATATTCTACTGTATATATATACCACTTCTTTATCCATTCATCAGTCCATAGACATCTGGCCTCTGTCCATTCTTAGCTATTGTGGACGTTGCTGCTATAAACACTGGGGTGCATGTACACCTTTGAATCACTACGTTGGTATCCTTTGGATAAATACCTAGTGGTGCAATTGCTGGGTCATGGGGTAATTCTATTAACTTTGTGAGGAACCTCCATACTGTTTTCACTCGAGTGGCTGCACCAGTTTGCATTCCCACCAACAGTGTAAGAGGGTCCCCTTTCTCCACATCCTTGCCAACATCTGTTATTTCCGGTGTTGTTAATTTTAGCCATTCTCACTGGTGTGATGTATCTCATTGTGGTTTTGATTTGTATTTCCATGATGCCAAGTCGTGTTGAGCATTTTTTCGTGTGTCTGTTGGCCATTTGTATGTCTTCTTTGGAGAAATGTCTGTTCGTGCTGTCTGCTCATTTCTTAACTGGATTTCTTGTTTTTTTGGGTGTTGAGTTTGATAAGTTCTTTATAGATTTTGGATACTAGCCCTTTATCTGATAAGACATTTGCAAATATCTTCTCCCATTCTGTAGGTTGCCTTTTAGTTTTGTCGACTGTTTCCTTTGCTGTGCAAAAGCTTTTTATCTTGGTGAAGTCCCAGTAGTTCATTTTTGCTTTTGTTTCCCTTGCCTTTGGAGACGTGTCTAGCAAGAAGTTGCAGTGGCCGAGGTCAGAGAGGTTGCTGCGGCCGAGGTCAGAGAGGTTGCTATCCTGTGTTCTCCTATAGGATTTTGGTGGATTCCTGTCTCACATTGAGGTCTTTCATCCATTTTGAGTTTATTTTTGTGTGTAAGAAAGTGGTCCAGTTTCATTCTTCTGCATGGCTGTCCAATTTTCCCAGCACCATTTGTTGAAGAGACTGTCTTTTTTCCTTTGGGTATTCTTTATTTTTTTTTTAAGATTTCATTTATTTACTAGAGAGAGAGTGAGCATGAGCAGGGGGAGGGGCAGAGGAAGAAGCAGGCTCTCCCTGAGCAGGGAGCCCAAAATGGGGCTCGATCCCAGGACCCTGGGATCATGACCTGAGCCAAAGGCAGACGCTTTAACTGACTGAGCCACCCAGGCACCTCTCCATTGGGTATTCCTTCCTGCTTTGTTGAAGATTAGTTGACCATAGAGTTTAGGGTCCATTTCTGGGTTCTCTATTCTGTTCCACTGATCTATGTGTCTGTTTTTGTGCCAGTACCATACTGTCTTGATGATTACAGCTTTGTAATACAGCTTGAAGTCTGGAATTGTGATGCCTCCAGCTTTGGTTTTGTTTTTCAACATTCCTTTGGCTGTTTGGGGTCTTTTCTGGTTCCATATAAATTTTAGGATTATTTGTTCCAGCTCTGTGAAAAATGTTGATGGTATGTTGATAGGGATTACACTGAATGTGTAGATTGCTTTGGGTAGCGTAGACATTTTTACAATATTTGTTCCGCTAATCCATGAGCATGGGATGTTTTTCTATTTCTTTGCATCTTCCTCAATTTCTTTCATAAGTGTTCTATACTTTTCAGAGTACAGATCCTTTACCTCTTGGGTCAGGTTTATTCCTAGGTATCTTATGGTTTTTGGTGCAATTGTAAATGGGATAGATTCCTTAATTTCTCTTTCTTCTGTCTCATTGTTAGTGTATAGAAATGCAACAGACATCTGTGCATTGAATTTATATCCTGCCAACTTGCTGAATTCCTGTATGATTTCTAGCAATTTTTTGGTGGAGTCTTTCAGGTTTTCTACATAGAGCATCATTTCATATGCAAAGAAAGGAAAGTTTGACTTCTTTGCCGATTTGGATGCCTTTTTGTTGTTGTTGTCGGATTGCTGAGGCTACGACGACTTCTAGTACTATGTTGAGCAACAGTGGGGAGAGTGGACATCCTGCCGTATTCCTGACCTTAGGGGAAAAGCTCTCAGTTTTTCCCCCATTGAGGATGATATTTACTGTGGGTCTTTTGTATATGGCTTTATGATATTGAGGTATGTTCCCTCTATCCCTACACTGTGAAGAGTTTTAATCAAGAAGGTATGCTGTACTTTGTCAGATGCTTTATTTTGCATTTATTGAGAGGATCATATGGTTTTTGTCCTTTCTCTTATTTATGTAGTGTATTGCATTGATTGATTTTCAAATGTTGAGCCAACCTTGCAGCCCAGGAATAAATCCCACTTGGTTGTGGTGAATAATCCTTTTAATGTACTGTGGGATCGTATTAGCTAGTATCTTGGTGAGAATTTTTGCATCCGTGTTCATCAGGGATATTGGTCTGTAATTCTCCTTTTTGGTGGGGTTTTTGTCTGGTTTTGGGATCATTAAGCCTGGCCTCATAGAATGAGTTTGGAAGTTTTCCTTTCAGTTCTATTTTTTGTTACAGCTTCAGAAGACTAGGTTTTAGTTCTTCTTTAAATGTTTGGTAGAATTCTGCTGGGAGGCCATCTGGTACTGGACTCCTGTTTGTTGGGAGATTTTTCATTACTGGTTCAATTTCTTTGCTGGTTATGGGTCTGTTCCAGTGTTCTATTTCTTCCTGTTTCAGTTTTGGTAGTTTATATGTTTCTAGGAATGCATCCATTTCTTCTAGATTGCCTAATTTTTTGGCATATAATTGCTCATAATATTCACTTATAATTGTTTGTATTTCGGCAGTGTTGGTTGTGATCTGTCCTCTTTCATTTATGATTTTATTTGGGTCCTTTCTCTTTTCTTTTTGATAAATCTGGCTAGGGGTTTATCAATCTTATTAATTCTTTCAAACAACCATCTCCTGGTTTTATTGATCTGTTCTACTGGGTTTTGTTTTGTTTTTTTGTTTTTGTTTATGTTTTCTGTATCATTGATTTTTTAAAAAAAATTTATTTGAGATAGAGTGAGAGAGGAAGTGAGAGAGCATGAACGGGGTAAGGGCAAAGGGAGAGAGAGAGGGAGAAGCAGACTCCCCACTGAGCAGGAAGCCTGATGCGGGGCTTGATCCCAGGACCCTGGGATCATGACCCAAGCTGAAAGCAGACTCCCAATTGACTGAGCCACCCAAGCGCCCCTCTATCATTGATTTCTGCTCTAATCTTTATTATTTCTCTTCTTCTGCTGGATTTAGGTGTTATTTGCTATTCTTTTTCCAGCTCCTTTACGTGTAGGTTTAGGTTGTGTATTTGAAACCTTTTTCTTTCTTGAGAAAAGCCTGTACTGCTATATACTTCCCTCTTAGGACTGCCTTTGCTGCATCCCAATGGTTCTGAACTGTCAAGTTTTCATTTTCATTTGTTTCCATGTATTTTTTAAATTCTTCTTTAATTTCCTGGTTGACCCATTCATTCTTTAGTAGGATGCTCATTAACCTCCATGTATTTGTGTTCCTTCCATACTTTTTCTTGTGATTGAGTTCATGTTAAAGCACTGTGGTCTGAAAGTATGCCTGGTATAATCTCAGTCTTTTGGTACTGGTGAAGACCTGATTTGTGACCCAGTATGTGATCTGTTCTGGAGAATGTTCCATATACACTCAAAAAGAATGTATATTCTGTTGCTTTAGGATGAAATGCTCTGGATATAACTGTGAAGTCCATCTAGTCCAGTGTGTCATCCAAAGCCTTTGTTTCCTTGTTGATCTTCTGCTTAGATGATCTGTCTATTGCTGTGAGTGCGGTGTTGCTGTTCCCTACTATTATTGTATTATTATCAATGAGTTTCTTTAAGTTTGTTATTAATTGATTCATATGTTTGGTTGCTCCCAAGTTGGGGGCATAAATATTTACAATTGTTAGATCTTGTTGTTGGATAGACCCTTTTATTATGATATGGTGTCCTTCTTCATCTCTTATTACAGTCTTTGATGTAACATCTAGTTTGTCTGTATAAGGATTGCTACTCCAGCTTTCTTTTGATGTCTATTAGCATGATAGTCTCCAACCCCTCACTTGCAGTCTGGAGGTGTCTTTGGCTCTAAAATGAGTCTCTTGGAGACAGCATATGGATGGGTCTTGTTTTTTTATCCAATCTGATACCCTGTGTCTTTTGATTGGAGCATTTAGTCCATTTACATTCAGAGTAATTATTGAAAGATGAATTTAGTGCCATTGTATTACCTGTAAAATTGCTGTTCCTGTAGATTGTCTCTGTTCCTTTCTGGTCTTTGTTACTTTTGGGCTCTCTCTTCATTCAAAGGATCCCCTTTAATATTTCTTCCAGGGATGGATTAGTGCTCATGAATTCCTTTAGTCTTTGTTTGTCCTGGAAACTATCTCCTTCTATTCTGAATGACAGCCTTGCTGGATAGTATTCTTGGCTGCATATTTTTCCCATTAGCACATTGAATATATCATGCCAGTCCTTTCTGGCCTGCCAGGACTCTGTGGATAGGTCTCTGCCAGCCTTATGTTTCTACCTTTGTAGGTTAAGGACCTCTTGTCCTGAGCTGCCTTCTGGATTTTTTCATTGTCTCTGAAATTTGCAAGCTTCACTATTTTATGTTGAAGTGTTGACCTGTTTTTATTGATTCTGAGACGGGTTCTCTGTGCCTCCTGGACTTGAATGCCTGTTTCCTTCCCCAGATTAGGGAAGTTCTCAGCTATAATTTGTTCAAATCTCTCTCTCTTCATCTTCTGGGACCCCTGTTATCTGGATATTATTTCACTTTATGGTATCGCTGATTTCTTGCAGTCACCCTTGGTGATCCAGTAGTTGTTTTTCTCCTTTATTCTCAGCTTCCTTATTTACCATCATTTTGTCTTCTAGATCACTGACTCACTCTTCTGCCTCATATATCCTTGCTGTTAGAGCTTCCATTTTTGACTATATGTCAGTAATAGCATTTTTAATTTCAGCCTGATTAGATATTAGTTCTTTTGTTTCTATAGTAAGGGATTTTCTCATGTCATCTGTGCTTTTCTTTTTTCTAGCCCAGCTAGTATCTTTTTTATTAAAAAAGATTTTATTTATTTATTTGACAGAGAGAGATAGCAAGAGCAGGAACACAAGAAGGGGGAGTGGGAGAGGGAGAAGCAGGCCTCCCGCTGAGCAGGGAGCCCGATGCGGGTCTCGATCCCAGGACCCTGGGATCATGACCTGAGCCAAAGGCAGACGCTTAATGACTGAGCCACCCAGGAGCCCCCCAGCTAGTATCTTTTTAATCGTTGTTTTGAATTTTTGAATTCTAGCTCTGGCATCTTAATTATATCCATATTGATTAAATCCCTGGCAGTGAGTACTTCCTCCTTTTCTTTCTTTTGGGGTGAGTTTCTCTATCTCGTCATTATGTCCAGAAAATAATAGAAGAAAGAGAGAGAAAAGACAAAAATATCAACAAGACCAGAAGAAAAGAAACAAAACTAACTAGAAGAGAACAGAAACAAAACAAAATAAGAAAAAATCAAACAAGAAGTAAATCAGAACAAAACAGTAAACTAGATCTTGGGTATATTTTGGTCTGTTTGTTAAGAGAAGCTAGATCTCAAAATAGAAAATAAAATAAAAAAAAAAATATATATATGTATCTATATATATATACACACACACACACACACAAATAAAATAAAATATAATGAATGGAAACCAAAAATAAAATAATATATATAATTTATATGTAAAAATAAAAATTAAAAAAGAATAAGAAATAGAATTGATAAAGTAAGTAAATAGGTAAAAAAAATAAAACTGAAAGACTAAATAATAATAATAAAACCTGTGGGGATTCGTAATGCCTGGCTAGATAAGATTTAATAAGCATATGCTTCCCTGGGTAAGACTAGTTGAAAAGCAAAGGAGTGTCCAGAAAACTGGGCCTCTTTTAAGGTTTCTGGGCTGAAAGCAGCCGGAGTCGCGGCTCAATGTACTCATCCAGGGAGTAAATGCTTAGGAGAAACATTTATCTTTGGTGGTCACGTACTCCCTGCCTGCATGTGCATCACGAGCACAGCTCATTCTAATCACACGATACTACCTATGTCACTGTCCTGATTATTAAAACTTCGCACTCCTTTTTGTTTCTCTTATTCCCTTGATGTATTGATAACATTCACAATAAAATTAGAGGCAGAGCTTGGTTCGGGACCTTTTACCACTAGAGCATCTGGTCCCCTCGCCCTCTCCTTTCTTCTGCTTAGGTGTCTGGAGTAATCTTTTCATTCACCGCCTCAGGGTTTGCTGGCCAAACCAGACAAAAACCATGAGTGTTATATACTGTTTTTCCCCAAGAGCTGAAATTTTGCAGTTCTCTATGATAAGTAAACTTGGTGCTAGCTGGTTGTCCCTGCTGGTGCCTGTGTGCTGATTCTCAGTGCCCTTGCCCTGGTGGAATTGCACCCCCCCCTTGCCAGGGGGCCGGGCTCAGTGTAAGAGGCTCTGGATTGCAGTATGTGGTGCTGTTTTGCTCCCTGAAGGCTTTCAGCACTGATGGGGGTGCAAATGGTGATGCCCTGATCTCTAGCCCAGGAGCTGCAAGTTCGTGCCCCTGACTCTTCAGTGAGTCATCACAGAAAAGCAGTCCATCACTCTTGTCTCCCTGGTTTCCGTCTGAACTCTGTGTTCACCTGCCTGTGACTGAGCATTTTTATCAGGCACATGACTGAGTTTCAAGTCTCTAAACTTTACAACTTTACAACTCCTATGGCACGGTCCCACACTGTTCCTCCCGGGGGGAGGGGAGGGATCTCGCTGCACTTCTGCCTTTTGCTGGGCCCCTGCCTTGAGAGTGGTCACACGACCACGCATTGATTGGCAGTTTATGGCAACACCGAGCAGAAAGCTGTTGCCTAGACTAGCTGTTTTCAGCCGGCTTCCCCGCTCTGATGCCTGGGATCTCTGCCACACTCAGCAACCCCTTCCCCCCCCCCCCTCCGCTTCTTGTGACTCCAGGGATCCTGAGACCTTGCTTTCCCACCTGGTATTCTGCCCTGCTTCACCACCTGAGCACCTTTAAGCCAGGGACGTCCGGCACTGTAGCAGACCTAAAAGTTCTGATTTTGTGCTCTACCGCTTATTATACTTTGCGATAGCCTCCTTAAGAAGGCTCCCTCCCCTTGCAGTATCCTCCCACATATCGCCCTGGATTCATGTCTCCACACCTCCTACCTTGCAAAAAGTGGTCGCTTTTCTATTTGTAGAATTGCAGCATTTCTTTTCTCAGATCTCCGATTGATTTCACAGGTCTTCAAAATGATTTGGTAACTATCTAGCAAAATTCCAGGGACCAGGTGAACTTAGGGACCCCTACTCCTCTGCCATCTTAATGCTCTAAATGCAACTTGCTTTTTTCACTCAATGACATATCTTGGATATCATGCTATAGCCCTACAGAGAGGGAGTCTTCATTGCTTTATTTAAATAATTTTTTTGAGTTAAGTTAAAACACACATAAAATTTACCACCTTAACCATTTTTAAGTGTATAGTAGTGTTAACTATATGCATATTGTTGTGCAACAGATCTGTAGAACTTCCTCATCTTACAAAACTGAAACTCTGTTCCCATTGAACGCTTTCTCCTTTCCCCAACACCCTTCCAACTACCATTCTGTGTTCTGTTTCTACAAATTTGACTACTTAGACACTTCATATCTGTGGTATCATGTAGTATTTTTATCTTTTTGTGACTGGCTTATTTCACTTAGCATAATGTCTTTAAGGTTCATCAATGTTGTAGTAGCATATGACAGGATTTCCTTTTTTAAGGCTGAATAATATTCTATTGTATGGATACGTTACATTTTGTTTATCCATTCATCTATGGATGAACATATAGTTTGCTTCTACCTCATGGTTATTGTGAATAGTGCTTCAGTGAACAAGAGTACAAATACTTCTTCAAAATCTTGTTTTCAGGGGTGCCTGGGTGGCTCAGTCGTTAAGCGTCTGCCTTTGGCTCAGGTCATGATCCCAGGGTCCTGGGATTGAGCCCCGCATTGGGCTCCCTGCTTAGCGGGAGGCCTGCTTCTCCCTCTCCCACTCCCCCTGCTTGTGTTCCCTCTCTCACTCTCTCTTTCTGTCAAAAAAAAAAAAAAAAAGATCTTATTTTCAGTTCTTTGGTATATATACCCAGAAGTAGAATTGCTGGATCATACATTAATTGTATTTTTTTTTAAAGATTTTATTTATTTATTTGACAGAGTGAGAGCACAAGCAGGGGGAGCAGCAGAGGGAGAGGGAGAAGCAGGCTGAGCCACCCAGGCACTCCTAATTATATGTTTTAATTTTTGAGGAACCTCCATACTGCTTATGATAGGGGCTACACCATTTTATATTCACACAAGGGTTCTAATTTCTTTATATCTGTATCAATACTTTTTATTGCTGTTTTTTTTAATTGTGGTCATCCTAATGAGTGTGAAGTGATATCTCATTGTGGCTCTGATTTGCATTACCCTGATGATCAGTGATGTTGAACATCTTTTCATAGGCTCCTTGGCTATTTGTATATCTTCTTTGAAGAAATGTCTACTCAAGTCCTTTGGCCATTTTTTAAATCTAGTTATTTTTGTTGTTGTTGACTTATAAGAACTCTTTATATATTCTGTATATTAACTCATTATCAGATATATGATTTGAAAATATTTTCTCTCATTCAGTAGGTTGCCTTTTCAGTCTGTTATTTCCTTTGCTGCACAGAAGTTTTTAAAATTTTTTAAGATTTTATTTTTAAGTAATCTGTATACCCAGTGTGGGGCTTGAACTTACAACCTCGAGATCAAGAGTCATGCTCCACCAGTTGAGCCAGCCAGGTGTCCCAGAAGTTTTAAAATTTGATGTAGTCTCATTTGTCTATTTTTGCTTGTTGCCTGTACTTTCAGTGTCATGTCCAAGAAATCATTGCTAAATCCATTGTCATGAAGATATTCCCCTATAGTTTCTTCTAGGAGTTTTATGGTTTCAGGTCTTTAATACATTTTGAGTTAATTTTTCTATATGGTGTAAGGTAAGGGTCCAGCATTTTTTTTGCAGCTGTGTATCCAGTTTTCCCAGTATCATTTGTTGAATTAACTATGCTTTCCTCATTATGTCACCTTGACATCCTTGTCAAAGATCACTTAACAATATATGCAAGGGTTTACTTCTGGGCTCTCTAGTCTGTTTGGTCCATAGGCCTGCATTTATGCCAGTGCCATACTGTTTTTGAAAACTGTAACTTTGTAATATGTTTTAAAATCAGGAAGTGTGAGGCCTTCAGCTTTGTTTTTCGTTCTCAAGATAGGCTTTCCCAAGTTTTGGCTATTAGCGGGTCCTTTGAAGCTCCAAATGAGTTTTAGGATTATTTTTTCTATTTCTGCAAAGGATGGCATTGAGATTTTGGTAGTGATTGCGTTGATTCTGTAGATCACTTTGGGAAGTATGGACATTTTAACAATTTTAAATCTTCCTCTCCATGAACCCAAGATGTCTCTCCATTAATTTGTGTCTTTAGTTTCTTTCATCCATGTCCTGTGGTTTTCATTGTATAAGTCTTTCACCTCCTTGGTTAAATTTATTCCTAAGTATTTTATTCTTTTTTGATACCATCTAAAATGGAGTTGTTTTCTTAATTTCCTCTTCTAATTGTTTATTGTTAGTGTATAAAAATGCAAGTGACTTTTGTGTGTTGATTTTATATCCTGTAACTTGCTGAATTTGTTTATTCTAACAGGGTTTTTTGGTGAAATCTTTAGGATTTTCTACATGTTTATGTCATCTGTGAGCAGAGATAATTTTATTTTTCCTTTCCAATTTGGATGGCTTTTATTTCTTTTTTTGCCTAATTACTCAGGCTAGGACTTCTAATACTATGTTGAATGGTAGTAGTTGGCGTCCATGCCTTTTCCTGATACTGAAGGAAAAGCTTTCAATTTTTCAATGCTGAGTTTGATGTTAGCTGTATGCTTTTTATATACAGCCTTTATTATGTTGAGGTGATTTCTTTCTATTCCTAGTTTGTTGAGAGTTTATCATGAAAGGGTTTGGATTTTCTCATGTTTTTTTGTGCATCAATTGAGATGATCACATGAGGTTTTTTTTCCTTTATTCTATTAACGTGTGGTGTATTACACCGATTGATTATCATATGTTGAAACATCTTTGCATTCTGGGAATAAATCCCAGTTGGTCATGGTATATATATGTATTTTCCTCTCTGGTGTATATTCTTTTTAATGTGCTCTTGAATTTTGTTTGTTAGTATTTTGTTGAGGACAAAGCAACATTACATCAATGTTCATCAGAGATATTGTTCTATAGTTTTCTTGTGTCTGTGTTTTGTTTTGGTGTCAAGGTTATGCTGGACTCATGCAATGAGTTTGGAAATATTCTCTCCTCTTCAACTTTTTGGAAAAGTTTGAGGAGGATTGGTGTTAATTTTTCTTTAAATATTTGGTAGAATTATCCTGCAAAGCCATCTGGTCCTGGCTTTTTTTTGTTGTTGTTGGGAGTTTTGTTTTTTTAAGATTTTATTTATTTACTTGACAGAGCGAGAGAGCAAGAGAGTGCACAAGCAGGAGGAGCAGCAGGCAGAGGGAGAGGGAGAAGCAGGCTCTCCACTGAGCAGAGAGCCGGATGTGGGACTCAATCCCAGGACCCTGAGATCGTGACCTGAGCTGAAGGCAGATGCTTAACCGACTGAGCCACCCAGGCACCCCTGTTGGGAGTTTTTTGATTACTGATTCAATCTCCTTACTATTTATAGACCTGTTTAGATTTTTTATTTCTTCATGATTCAGTCTTGGTAGTTTGTATGTTTCTAGGAATTTACCCATTTCTTCTAGGTTATCCAATTTGTTGTTGTATAATTATTCATAGAAGTCTCTGTGATCAGGGTGCCTGTGTGGCTCAGTCAGTTAAGTGTCTGACTCTTGATTTCAGCTCAAATCATGATCTCAGGGTAGTGAGATCAAGTTCTGCGTCAGGCTCCGCGGAAGGCATGGAGCCTACTTAAGATTCTCTCTCTCCCTCTGCCCCTCCACCCCTGCTCATACTCTCTCTCTCTCAAAAAAAGTCTCTTGTGATCCTTTTTATTTCTGTGGCATAAGTTGTAATGTCTCTCATATCTGATTTTTATTTGAGTCTTCTCTCTCTTTTTCTTAGTTAATTTAGCTAAGGGTTTGTCAACTTTGCTGATTTTTTTCAAAACACCAACTCTTAGTTTCATTGATTTTTTAATACTGTTTTTCTATTTTCTATTTCAATGATCTCTGCTCTAATCTTTATTTCTTTCCTTCTGTTAACTTTGGGTTTAGTTTGTTCCTTTTTTTTCCATTCCCTGGAGGTGTAAAGGTGGGTCTTTGATTAGAGATCTTTTTTGAAGTAGACCTTTATTCCCATAAACCTCCCTCTTAGTATTTGCTTTTGATGCATCCCATTTTGTTTTCATTTTCATTTGTCTCAAGATATCTTCTAATTTCCTCTGATTTCTTCTTTGGCATATTGGCTGTTCAGGAGTGTATTGTTTAATTTCCACATAATGGGAATTTTCTAGTTTTCCTTTTGCTATTGATTCCTAGTTTCATTCCATTGTGATCAGGAAAGATATTTGGTATGATTTCAACCTTCTTAAACTTGTTAAAAATTTGTTTTGTGGCCTACTACATAATCTGTCTTGGAAAATGTTTCATATGTGCTTGAGAAGAATGTGTATCCTGCTGTTGTTGGTTGGAGTATTCTTAATATATCTGTTAGGTGCAATTAATCTATAGTGTTCAAATCCTCTTTCCTTATTGATCTTCTGTGTGGTTTTCCTATCCATTATTGAAAGTGGTCTATTGAAATCTCTTACTATTATTGTGCTTCTGTGTATTTCTTCCTCTAGTTTTGTCAACGTTTGCTTCATATATTTGAGTGCTGTGATGTTTGGTGGAAATATTTATGATTGTTATAACATCCTGTTGACCCTTTTATCTTTATATATCTCCCCTGACAATTTTGATTTAAGGTCTATTTTTTCTTATTTAACTGTGGTCATCCCTACTCCCTTTTGGTTACAATTAGCACAGAATATCTTTTTCTATCTTTTCACTTTCTGCCTATGTGTATCCTTATATCTAAAGACAGCATACAGTTGGGCTTATTTTTTTTTTTTATCGGTTCAGGTGCTCTATATCTTTTGGGGAGTTTAGTCCATTTACATTTAAAATCATTACTGGGGCACCTGGCTGGCTCTGTTGGTAGAGAGTGCGACTCTTGAGCTCAGGGTTTAAGTTTGAGCCCCACATTGGGTGTAGAGATTACTTAAAAATAAAATCTTAAACAAATAATCACTGATAGGGAAGGACTTACTATTGCCACATTGTTAATTGTTTTCTGTGTGCATCTTACATTTATTCTGTTCCTCTTTTCCTCTCTCCCAGGCTTTCTTTGTGTTTTATTGACTTTTTTACTGTGATATGCTTTCTGTTGTCGTTTTGTGTATGTTCTATAGGTATTTTCTTTGTGTTTACTATGGAGATTATATAAAACACTTTGTAGTTATAACAGTCTATTTTAAACTGATAAAAACTTAATTTCAATTGCATATAACAACTCTACTCCTTTATGTCCCCCCCACTTTGTTATTGATGTCACAAATTACATCTTTTTATATTTTGTATCCATTAATGTAGTTTTATAGTTATAATTATTTTTGTTCTTTTATCTTTTAAATATTATACTAGAATTAAAGGAGATCTATGCAATACCATAATCAATTCAATTCAATTCAATTAATGTGTTTTTCAGCCATAGAATTTTGGTTTGGTTCTTTTGTCTAGTTTCTATCTCTGTACTGGTATTCTCATTTTGATCATGTTTCTTTTTCTGATTTTATTTAGTTGTCTGTGTTCTCTTGTAACTCACTGAACTTCCTTCAGATGAGTATTTTGAATTTTTTTGTCAAATAATTCATAGCTATTTATGTATTTATGATTAGTTTCCAAGATTTATTTTGGAAATATGATGGGGTCATATTTCTCTGTATGCCTTGTTACTTTTTGATGAGATTTATACATTTGAAAAAGCAGCCTCCTTTCCCAGTCTTTATGGACTGGTTTTTTACAGAGGAAGATCTTTACAAGTCAGCCTGGCTAGAAATTGTGGGGAACCTCTCAAATCTTCTTTGGGGGTGCATTTTCTCTGGGCTTGTTCATGTAATTTCCCAATCAGAGTGACTTGTTGGGTTTTTTTTTTTTTTTTTCTGAGCTCGGAATCTCTTGTTCCTTCTGGTCTGTGGTACTGCAGGTTCTCTGGTTTTTCATTAGGCTACAGAGCTCTCATTTGCTCTCATTGGCCCCTGTCAGCATTTTGGGTCAGATGACACAGAAATCAATCCCTTGGGAAGCCCCTAAAAAGCCAGAACCTTGGATGTACGTATCACTCTTCTCTTTTGCTCTTGAAGGCGAAACTGCAAATTGGGTATTTTCCCCCAGTTGCTCTGAGCTGTGCTGGCTTGGGTGAGGGGCTAATGTGGGAGAAATGCAGTGGCTTTTCTTACCTGTATTAATGTAGTTCTTCTTGGTTTTGTGATTTCTAGGGTATAACAACTTTTTAACTGGTTTCTGGGGTTCTCATAAAGGCCTTTTGGAGTGCATATTGTTACATTATTGTCTCTGTGGGGAAACAAGGTCTGGGCCTTTGTATTCTGTTACCTTTTGCCAGGAGGAATCCCCCATGCTTTTTATTTTTAATTTTAACTTTTTATGTAGTTTTAATTACAGTTAGTTAACATATAGTGTTACATTAGTTTCAGTTGTACAATATAGTGATTCAGCAATTTCATTTATCACCCAGTGCTCATCATGACAAGTGCCCTCCTTAATCCCCATCACCTATTTCATCCACCCACCCCATATACCCTCTGGTAACCATCAGTTTGTTCTCTATAGTTAAGAGTCTGTTTCTTGGTTTTTCTTTCTTTCTCTTTTTTCCTTTGCTCATTTGTTTTGTTTCTTCAATTCCATATATGAGTGAAATCGTATGGTATTTGTCTTCTTCTATTTTGTTTAGCATAATACTCTCTAGCACTATCCATGTTATTGCGAATGGCAAGATTTCATTCTTGTTTTAAAAGATTTATTTATTTTAGAGAGAGAGCACAAATGGGAGAGGCAGAGGGAGAGAGAGAGAGAATCTGAACCAGACAAGCCCGACAAGAAGCTTGATCTCATGACGATGAGATCGCAACCTGAGCCAAAACCAAGAATCGGATGCTTAACTGACTGTGCCACCCTGGCACCCCAAGATTTCATTCTTTTTAATGGCTGAATAATATTGCATTATATATACATATATATACCACATCTTTCCCTCATGTTTTTTATACTTGCATTGTACTCTAGGATGTAGACGTACTATAGGTTATTCAACCAGTCCCCTATTGGTAGACATTTGTCTTGTTTCTTATCTTCTACTATTATGATTGTTTTGCTAGTAATGGCCTTGTACTTATGCTTTTTGGTCTTTTTGCATTGTATCTTTGGGATAGATTCTTAGAAGATAAATTGCTGGTTCCAAGAGCAAATATTCTAGTAATTTTACTAGATAGTATCAAATCCCCTTAATATGAATTGTAATATTTTACATGGTTTTAGCCTTTCTTTCTTCAAATACTTTTTATCCATGTACCTTTTCTCCTTTCTTTCTAAGATAACCATGTCACTAATTTCAGATTTTTGTATAGTCCCACAGGTCCCTGAGTTGTCGTTGTCTTTTTTTGTTTTTAATCTGTTTTCTCTCTGTTGCTCAAATTCGGTACTTTCTATTGTTCTGTTTTCAAGTCCATTGATTCTTTTCTTTTTCCTCTCCATTCAGTTGTTGAGTCCATCCACTGAGTTTTAAAATTTTCAGTTATTGTATGTTTCAGGTCTAAAATATTGATATTATTCTTCTATCTATCTTCTATTTCTTTCCTGAGAATTTCTGTTCCTTAATTTATTTCAAGTATAATTATAATTACTCTTTGAAGCATTTTGAGAATGACTACTTTAAAATCCTTATCAGATAATTCCAACATCTGTGGCATCTTGTTGTTTTTATATGTTGACTGTCATTTCTCATTCAAGTTGAAATTTTCATGGTTTTTGAAGTAATGAGATATTTTTTATTTTCTTTATGCTATGTGTAGGATTTGGTACCATTTCTTGTAGGATGAGTTACTTGGGGATGATGGGAAAGAGGAAGCATATCATCTTCTCTTTACTTTTTACTTCGTCTTCTCATCAAATTTTTATTTGATCTTTACTTTCTGATTTTCTTTTTTATTGTCCATTTTGACATTGGAATAGCTGGCCCCATTGATCTCCAGAAAGGAAACAGTACAGAATAAGAGAGTATGAAGATGGGTCTGCAACACAACTGACTGGGAACAGGAGACCTGCATCCAAAATATCAGTTAAATTCTTGCCTACAGGACCATCGGTAGTCACTTCCTCTTTGCCGACCTCAGCCCTGACACAGAAAAAGATTATATGTCCCAATGGATAGGGACATGGGCTTTGTGGAATGTGATGTAAGCTTGGGCATGTTTAATTGCTGGTTTCATGATCTTCATAAAGCAAATTATGAGTCTTCATATCTAGGAAACCCACATGTGATGTATATACATTATATATGCATGCATAGAGAATATAATAGGAGGAAATGAACAAATGTGACAATATATTTTTTTAGAGAGGGAGGAGGGGAGAGAGAGGGCGGGGGGAGGGACAGAGAGAATCTTTAGCAGACTCCATGTCCAGCATGGAGCCTGATGTTAGGCTCGATCTCATAACCCTGAGATCATGACCTGAGCCAAAATCAAGAGTCGGATACTTAACCCACTGAGTCACCCACGTGCCCCTGACAATATTTTTTATATTAATGGGTGGTTGGTTTGCTGACTAATTATGTATGTATCACTGGAATTAACCGTGCTTGCCAAAATTTTCAAATTAGTATGGATCATTGCTTACAGCATATATAAACTCATCGAACAGTGATTGTTATGGTATTTCCCACATACAAAAAGTTATAGAAATTATATAATGGAGTTCAGTATACTCATATTAAGAAATAAAACATTACATACCTCATTTGAATTCTTTTCTGATTGCATTAGTCTCCTTCTTACCTAGGGGTAACTACTAACAAAACATTGGATTTTTCATTCTTAATACATTTCTCTATAGTTTTATTACATATGTATATATTCTTTACAAAAAATATGGTATTGTTGCATATGTTTATCCATAGATGCTTGGCTGTCTCATAGAAAGTAAAAAGGAAGAAATATGAGAAAAACTAATCCACATTCACATTTCAACAGTGTGACCTGCCTTATAAGCCTCCTTGCTATATGTATTTATGTATTTTCTTTCCAAGCTTCTAAAAATAGACACACCCATTTTCTCAGATTATATGTTATAAGGAGCATGAATAGATTTCGGACATAATATTTTCAGTTACTTTTTTGTGTGTTATGTTCAAAGTCGTAGAGTTTGTTAGATGCCGGCTACTGTGAAACAGTACCTGAATGTATCCTAAATGCAAAGCATCTTCCTGTTTATCCAGGCCTAATTTTCTGGCTTTCATTCACACTGTTACTCATCTAGGCCTGTAGATCGGAGTCTAATCTGGGCCACTCTGGTGAAAGAAGACAGTGATTGTAGGGAGTTTGTTTTCCTGTGTACAGACTAATGACCAAATCCCTAGGTTGGTTTAGGGATGCATTCCATTTTGAACTTGGGCTGATTTCTATTACAAGTGCTGGACACCTGTATATTTTCCTTTCCTTTTACTATTTAATGCTTCCCTAACTGGGAGGTTAAACACATGGGCCTGCTTTCCACTCAGGGGGCTTTATTTGGGAGATAAGAGAAGCATGTTGTGAAAATAAAAGTAGAAACATTGTCTGTGTGTAGAATGAAAGGCTTATATGAGCAACATGCTTGCTTTTCCCCTAGGCATCTGTAATTTTCCCGAAGACACCCTATTGGAACTGTCATGTGGTAGATTACTAAATTAGTTCTAAGACTATCCTATTACCTAATTCCCTTGGCTTAGTGATATTACCCATTCTGATCCTGGACCACTTTCTTATGGGAAGGGCTAAGGATATATATTTCTTTTACTTCCAAAATCAAGACATTTTTTTAAAAAAGATTTATTTATTTATTTTAGAGAGAGAGAGAGAGCGTGAATGGGGGACAGGGCAGAGGGATAAGGAAGGAGAGAGAGAGAGAGAGAGAGAGAGAGAGAGAGAAGCAGACTCCTTGCTGAGCATGGAGCCTGACCTGGGGCTTGATTTCATGACCCTGAGATCATGACCTGAGCCGAAATAAAGAGTTGGATGTTTAACCGACTGAGCCACCCAGGTGCCTGTCAAGACATTTTTGTTGTAGATAAAAATGCAAAATGCAGGAGATGAAAAGATTGTTAAGAACCCTTAAAAGTCTACTCATGAGTAACCACTGTTATCATTTGAATATATGTTTTTTCAGAAATTTTATGGTATGTCACTGTATATTTAATAACAGAAATGAAAGAATATCCTACTTAACAGTTTTGTAAACTGCTTTTTTACAACAAATATATTATGAAGATCAATCCATGCCAATTGGTGTACATCCATATAGTAATAAAAATGTCAGTAGAATCTCTACTGCGTTCTGACATGATAATAATGATAAGAAAGGTTAATATTTCTGACTGCCTCAGTGCCCCATACTGGTGTCAGTGCTAAGCTTTCACTTATTTCATCCTCACCACAACCTATGAAGTAGAGCTACTGTTGCTGGACTTTGAAATCAGGGAACCGAGGCACAGCGAGGACAGGGCTAGTAAATCATTGGAACACGGGCTTGTGGCTCCTGAGGCACTTCATCTAACCAGTGAACGGTACTGCCTCTCATATGGTAAGACTGTCAACCTTACTTTTAATCAGGGCGAAGACAAATGAAACAAATTAGGGTACCATGTTTTTCCCCAGTTAACTAAGCAGAGATCTAAAGTATTGATCATAATTACCGTAGTTTGGAATTTGGGGAACTATGTCCTGTTTTACTGTAGAAGGGGCTCCCCCAGTATCTTCTTTCCCTTCCTGTGCCTTGGGGATGTCCTGTGCCTTGGGGATGTCCCTGTTCTTAAGCTGATGGCTTTCCTGTAGGTGGGCTGAGAATGCTTAAATTTTACTGCTGTTTCATTGTTTTGTATAATTGCAAGAGTATTTATTGCGAGGTAAAAATTAGATAATGTAAAAAATACTAACAATTAACATAAAAAGGGAATAATTTTACCCTCAAACATAGCCACCAGAAGAAAAGCCCTGCTAAGGTTTTCATCTGCATTATATCCTTTCAGAAATTCTCTTGTGCTGGTACTTACACATTTATGCACATATGCATGTATTCATGTACAAAAGGTCTCATCCTACATTTAGTTTTGTGACCTGCTCATCTTTTTTTTTTTTAAGACTTTATTTGACAGAGAGAGGGAGAGAGCACGAGAGAGAGAGAGAGAGAGAGAGAGCATGAGTCAGAGGGAGAGGGCAGAGGAGCCCAATGCGGGCCTCGATCCCAGGACCCTGGGATCATGACCTGAGCTGAAGGCAGACGCTTAACCGACTGAGCCACCCAGGTGCCCCGACCTGCTCATCTTCTAACTACGTACCTCTGAGGTCATTGATTGTGAATAAACATTAGTGTATATCATAGGGATAGTAGAGATACTAATGGCCAATAAAGATAGAGACAAAGACATTAAAATGACTAAAAGGTATTATGTAACAAGTACTTGATATGTATTGAGTCACTTATGCTCACAGAACTATTAAGAGTTAGATATGTTGTTAATCCCCATTTTACAGATGAAAAGCTGAGGTACAGAGAGAATAAGGATTTGGCCCAGGCCTGCACAGTTAGGGAGTAGTACAGCTTGGGTTTGTACAGTACCTCATGGTCTAGAGCCTGGAAACTCAGATTTGTGAAGTGACAGAAGCAGTTTGCACAAGCATGAGTGTTTTAGGTGGTCATTAAAAGTAATATTCATATATTTATAGTTTTATACAAAATTAGTGGACCTAGTGACAAAAAGTGGCTTGTAACCTTGGTGAGACCATGTTCACTGCAATCGTGGGGACAGAGCCGTAGTGCAGTAGAAGGAAGAGTTAGAGGGAAGTAAAGAATGTTAACAAGAAATGGAGGAAACTCTTTCTGGAACTTTGATGAGGAGACCAAGGAGGGATTTTTTAAAATCTACAATTCCTTGAAATTCGAGCAAGTTTAAAAGTTAATGGGAAGGAGCTATCTCATCTCAGATTTAACCCTTGAGTTTGCTCATATACTCATAAGCTCAATATATATATTTATTAGTTATTAGTGAATGGAGGAATGGATAATTGTATGTCAAAGAAATGCTAATAATTCTTGAATTTTTGTCTCCTAGGAAAGCAGTAAATGGGTGATATCTTAGTATGGTGTGGCTGAATATTGCACTGGTGACTTCAAGATGGGTCCAGAATTTTTCCATAAATGTATTAGGATATGGAGCCGTCCAGGAGCAACAGTTCAGCAAACACCACAGCTTGCTGCCCTGGTGCCATCGCCCCCTGAGCTCACCAGGTGAATCAAAGACAAGCCTGTTTTCCCAGTGTGGGGAGCTGCATTAGGTTCTGCTCACAAGCACGATGGTGAGCAGCTGTTAGGAGCTTCAGAAACATCCGGGGAAGTAGAGCACCTTCTGTCGCCAAACCTTTGACCTCAGGCCATGTCAGAGAGGTATTTGCTCCTCTCCTCTACATGTCTGTAACCTCATTAGGGGAAACAATGAGAAACAACTTTTCATGAAGCCTGCCTTAGCCCTGAGGCTCAGCCAATGCCTACTGCCAGATCACAACATTTAAAGGGCCAAGAAATCCCACTACATACTGTATCCTCTGGGCAGGTTTTCTCACCCCTTGGGACTGCTCTGTGACAAAGGAATCTGGTATCATGAGTCTCAATTCACAGATGACCAAGCTCAGGCTGACAGAGCCTAAGTCGTCACTCCAGATCAGTGGCAGGGTGGGAATGACGTTCCATTCATTGCCCTCCCTAAAGGACATGCAGCAGCCTCCCTCTAGAAGATGGGCTTTCAGGGCTGGAGAAATGGTTGGTCACAATTTCCTGCTATTGTGAACCCCGGGGAACCCAAGCAGCAACCCCTTTGGGTAATAAAGATGATGGAGGAGTTGAAATCCCATGCCTCGTGCCCACAGATCTGGGTGTCAGGCTACATGCATTGGCTAATCCTTGAAGTGCTGAATCAGGCTGGGTCAGAAGCATAGGTGGGACAGGTGATCTAGAGGAAAGGAAAGTGATATGTACGGAACTGCATTAAGCAAATACATGTTATATTTCATTTCCTTTAATCCTAACAGCTATTCAAGTTACTTATCATTATGACCATTATTCAGATCAGGGTACTGACTTTGGGGAGTCTAATTAGTCAGAGAGATAACTTTGTTATGTCTTGATCAGCAGCTCACTCTGGAATTAAAATGTTTTTCCATTTTGCCTTGAACCCCATAGGGAAGTATAAATGGTTTGTTAACTTTACTCACATAGTTTTTCTGTACTGGTGGACATTTAGATTGCTTATATTTTTCTTTTCTATTTCATGTAATGCTGTAGCAAATAATCTCTTGCCTGCTTCCTTTTGCACATATGAAAAAATTTCTCTGCATTACATGCTTAGTGGTCTTCCCTGGAACTTGATTTCAGTAGTTCAAACTCCCTCAAAAAGTGTCTGAGTGTTCTCATTTCTTATTTTTTTTAAAAGATTTATTTAAGAGAGAGAGCACATGTAGGGGGTAGGGGCACAGGGAGAGGGAGAGGGAATCTCAAACAGACCTGCATGGAGCCCAGGGCAGGGCTCAATCTCATGACCCTGAGATCACAACCTGAGCTGAAACCAAGAGTCAGAGGCTTAACCAACTATGCCGCCCAGGTGCCCCAAGTGTTCTCATTTCTTACCCACCTCTATACTTGTTCTTAGTAATTAAATTGGTCTCTGTGTTTCCATTTCCTTGACTCCTGAAATTGAATCTCCCTCTAACACACACACACACACACACACACACACACACACAGAGCCAGTTTTCAAATTTTTGTTTGTGAATTTTAAATTTTTATTAATTTTTCTCTATATATTTTCACTTTTATTTTTTATTTATTATTGAAGTATAATTGACACACAATTTTATATTAGTTTCAGGTATACAACATATTGATTCCACAATTCTATACATTACTCAGTGGTCACCACATTAAATGTGGTTACCATCTGTCACCATACAATGTTATTACAATATTATTGATTATATTCCCTATACTGTACTTTTCATCTCTGTGACTTTTATATTTTATTTTTTTATGTTTTTTCCTCCAAATTTTTATTTAAGTTCCAATTAGTTAACATGCACTGTAATATTAGTTTCAGGTGTAGAATTTAGTGATTCATCACTTACATACAACACCCAGTGCTCATCACAAGTGCACTCCTTAATCCCCATCACCTATTTAACTCATCCCCCCATCCAGTAACCATGTTTGCTCTCTATAGTTAAAAGTCTGTTTCTTGGTTTGCCTCTCTTCCCCCCCATGTTCATTTGTTTTGTTTCTTAAGTTCCACATATGAGTGAAATCATATGGTATTTGTCTTTCTCTGACTTATTTCGCTTCGCAAAATAGCCTTTAGCTCCATCCACATTATTATAAATGGCAAGATTTTATTCTTTTTGATGGCTGAGTAATAGTCCATTGTATATATATATACTACACCTTCTTTATCCATTCATCAGTCAACGGACATTTGGGCTCTCTCCATAGTTTGGCTAGTGTTGATAATGCTGGTATAAACATCAGGGTGCATGTGTCCCTTCCAATCTGTATTTTTGTATCCTTTGGGTAAATACCTACTAGTACAATTGCTGGATTGTAGTGTAGTTCTATTTTTAACTTTGTGAGGAACCTCCATACTGTTTTCCAGACTGGCTGCACCAGTTTGCATTCCCACCAACAGTATAAGAGGGTTCCCCTTTCTCCGCATCCTCACCAACATCTGTTGTTTCCTGTGTTGTTAATTTTAGCCATTCTGACTGGGATGAGGTGATAACATCATTGTAGTTTTGATTTGTATTTCCCTGATGATGAGTGATGTTGAGCATCTTTTCGTGTGTCTTTTGGCCATTTGTATGTTTTCTTTGGAGAAATGCCTGTTCGTGTCTTCTGCCCATTTTTTAAAACTGGATTCTTTGTTTTTTGGGTGTTGAGTATTACAAGTTCTTTATATATTTTGGATACTAGCCCTTTATCAGATATGCCATTTGCAAATATCTTCTCCCATTCCATAGGCTGCCTTTTAGTTTTGTTAGTTGTTTCCTTCACTGTGCAGAAGCTTTTTATCTTGATGAAATCCCAGTAGTTTATTTTTGCTTTTGCTTCCCTTGCTTTTAGAGACATATCTTGCAAGAAGTTGCTATGGCCAGTGTCAAAGAGGTTACTGCCTGTGTTCTCCTCTAAGATTTTAATGATTTCCTGTCTCACCTTTAGGTTATTTTATAACTGGAAGTTTTATAACTGTGAATGGGGAGATGGGCAAAATAGATGAAGGGGATTAAGAGGTACAGATTTTTTTTCTGTATTTAATATATTTCAGATGGTAGGTAATAAAAGGATATTTAGATGATTTCATTTGTATTCTTTAAATTATTAGTGATTTAGAACATATTTTCTTCTGATTATTGACCATTTGCATTGCTTCATCTGTGAACTATTTATACATTTTGTCCATTTTGCTATTTTGTTATAGGAACTCTACATGCATTAAGGGTAATACTCTACTGATTCATGGATTTCTGATTTCAATAAATTTTTATTGGATGAATACTATTTGCCAGAAATTCTAGTGAAAATCCATGTCCCACATCCCTCATTTGAGATCTGAATGCTTATATTTACTGGAAATGTCCACTTGGAGAAAATATTAGTGCCCATCCATATATGCACAGCTTGTCAAGGAGAGCATCTACAGACAATTCAGAAATACTTACCTCTAAGCTTTGCATGGCCACAAAGTAAAAAGGATGCATTGTGGGGGCGCCTGGGTGGTTCAGTGGGTTAAGCGTCTGCCTTTGGCTCAGGTCATGATCCCGGGGTCCTGGGCTCAAGCCCTGCATCGGGCTCCCTGCTCAGCGGGGAGTCTGCTTCTCCCTCTCCCACTCCCCCTGCTTGTGTTCCCTCTCTCGTTATGTCTCTCTGTGTCAAATAAATAAAATCTTTTTATTTTTTTAATTTTTTAAAAATTTTATTATGTTAATCACAATATATTACATCATTAGTTTTTGATGTAGTGTTCCATGATTCATTGTTTGCGTATAATACCCAGTGCTCCATTCAGTACGTGCCCTCTTTAATACCCATCACCAGGCTAACCCATCCCCCCACCCCCCCTCCCCTCCCCTCTAGAACTCTCAGTTTGTTTCTCAGAGTCCATAGTCTCTCATGGTTCGTCTCCCCCTCCGATTTCCCCCCCTTCATTTTTCCCTTCCTGCTATTAAAAATAAAAGAAAAAAAGATGCATTTTGTTATATGAGGAGAATATACCACCTCAGGATTAGAATTTCTGTGCTCCCTGCTCAGCAGGAAGCCTGCTTCTCCCTCTCCCACTCCCCCTGCTTGTGTTCCCTCTCTTGCTGTGTCTCTCTCTGTCAAATAAATAAAATCTTAAAGAAAAAAGAAAAAAGAAAAAAAAAAAGGATGCATTGTGTTATATGAGGAGAATACCACCTCAGGATTAGAATTTCTGTGATCTTTACACATATGGCAAGATTTTTAGAAATTACATAATATTTCTGAGTTTGCCTTTTCTCATGTATAAAATGGAAAGCCTTTATAGCTGATATGAGATCATTGTTGAGGAGCAAAAGAGCAAAATCAAAACCATCACCCCATTTCACTTTATTTCATACACTTTCCCATCCCACCTTTCTTGTTTTTTTAGAGATGGAAGCGGGGGGAGGGACAAAGGGAGAGGGGGAGAGAGAGAGAATCTTTTTTTTTTTTTTTAGAGAGATTTTATTTACTTATTTGACAGAGACACAGCGAGAGAGGGAACACGACTAGGCGCTGAGAGCAAGAATCTTAAACAGACTCCACACCCAGTGCAGAGCACAATGCAGGGCTGGATCTCACAACCCTGAGATCATGACCTGAGCAGAAATCAAGAATTGGATGCTTAATGGACTGAGCCACCCAGGCGCCCCTCCCATCCCACTTATCATCTGTGTTAGTTTCTCAAGAATAGTATATACAACGTAACTCTGAAAGAAGAGGCTCTGCAAAAGGACCCTGTAATAGAACACTGGGAACTCTTTGGGTAAGTCATTTCCCCTCTGCTGGCTGGCTGTTTTTTGGATGAAACCTTTCAGATGGGAATAGAGGTAAATGGAATTCCATTTAGGAAAGCACTTTTGGGGCACCTGGGTGGCTCAGTCCGTTAAGCGTCTGCCTTGAGCTCAGGTCACGATCCCAGGGTCCTGGGATCGAGTCCCACATCGGGCTCCTGGCTCAGCGGGGAGCCTGCTTCTCCCTCTGCCTGCTGCTCCCCCCTCTGCCTGCTGCTCCCCCCTCTGCCTGCTGCTCCCCCTGCTTGTACTCTGTCTCTCTATGTCAAATAAATAAAAAAAATTTTTTTTAAAAAATTTGAGACCTTAGTTGGGAAGGAAGGAGCAGTGATTTCCGGGTAATCACTTTCCGGTCTTCACTGCAGCTATTATCATACTCTGTATTGGATGAACTCAGTTAAGGTCTCATAGTGTTTTATAATTGAATGACCATTTGTGCACGGTCATAGAGTGGTTGGAACTTAAAACTCTCACAAAAAGCAGGACTCCTGCCCTCAGGAAACCATGGAGGACTCAGTGGTCCTGAATGCAAGCTACCATTTTGTCTCATGTTTTTCCCACAACATTCTGGGGAGGCTGAGGATGTGATTTTCACACCATTTTGGACCTAGTAAAATGACACTGTTCAGAGGTTAAGTAACCTGGTTGGAGGTCCCACTGCTGCTAAGACTAAAAGCAGAGAGTACCACCTTATATGTGCAAATGCAGACTACATGATGCTCAGCTGCACATCACACCATCAAGAAAATCTTGGTTTCCTGTTAATCTGTTTCACTTCTGAAACCTGTATTTTTATTTCTGATTCCAAGATGCTAGTCCTGTCTGTATTTCTGCAAGTCAGTGAAGCTATTTCGACCTCAATTTCCTATTCTGTAAAAACAAGGGAATATGAAAGGAACACAAGGAAATTTTTGGAAGTGCTGGGTATGTTTAGGCCCTTGGTTGTGGTGATTGTGCTATGGGTATATGCATAGGTCCAAGCTCATGAAAATGTACACATTAAATGTGTGTAAATTTTATATATCATTTATACCTTAATAAAGCTAAAAAAAAAAAAAAAACCCAAGTGAATATGTTTAAGACGTTTTTTGAAGGTAGAGTGCTCAGGCAACCTATATGGTAAGGAATATGCATTCTCTAATAGAGGGACAGGTGTCATGCTGAGGATGAATACTTGAAGGAGCAAGCCCCAAATACAGACTGGGAGTACACAGACTTTGAATGGACATTGACAGCTCAACCTAGAAAGAGGTTGTAGTGGGCGCCTGGGTGGCTCAGTCGTTAAGCGTCTGCCTTCGGCTCAGGTTATGATCCCAGGGTCCTGGGATCGAGCCCCGCATCGGGCTCCCTGCTCAGCGAGAAGCCTGCTTCTCCCTCTCCCATTCCCCCTTGTGTTCCTGCTCTCGCTATCTCTCTCTGTCAAATGAATAAATAAATTCTTAAAAAAAAAAAAAAAAGAGGTTGTAGTTACTGACATCCCCACCAGCGGTATCAGGGCTGTAGGCTTCCCCACATGCATACCCACACTGGGATTCCTCAACAGTTTGTTATACTTTGCTAACATAATAAATGGAAAATCTATCATCATCATATTTAACTGAATATTAAGGTTATTTAAAATAAAAAGCTTTTCTACTATATATATATATATATATACATATATACATATGTATATATATATATACAAAAGACTCTGTTAACCACCATTGTCATTATTCTTTTAATGCGAACAGGTCCAGTTACATATGCAGCCTAACAACGAGTGACAGCCACATAAGCCTGCAGGTTCTAGGACTACTGCGGGCTTGTAGGCTCCAGGGTCTGTGTGTGCGTGTTTATGTAGCCTCTGGGGGTTCCTAATTACAGCATGTATGCCTAGAAGGAGATGAGGAAATCTCCCTGTGATACATGTTGAGTTCAAATTTGGGGAGGAGCTGGATCTGCTCTTCCTTGAGACTTTCTGAATGGCACAAGAGCCGAACCACAGCATGTTTCTGAGCAGACTGTCATCCCATACCCTTGATGGAAGGCAAGCCTGTCTTTCTGCTTGGGGCAGGAGCCCTCCAGGACTTGTGTGGCAGTCTGCCTAAACCTGCTTCTGAACACTGAAGTTGAGGGCTCCCATCTTGCACCATCACTTGCAGAGTCATGAGAAGCTGTATCCTCTCAGCTACCCAACACGACCGGTTCATCAGTTGAATGAAGAGTTCTGTCCTGAGACAAAAATCTCTAACTTCCCAGCATACATTTGACATCTGCATCCATCCATGCATCCAGCCAACAGGCATTAACACCAAACTCTACACCATTCCTTTGGTTAAGTTTCAGGCTTCTCCAGAATAGAAACAAGGAAGTAAAATGTGGAAAGGGTCGAGTGGGAAATTCAGATGGTACATTTTTTTTTTAAAGATTTTATTTATTTGACAGCGAGAGAAAGCACAAGCAGGGGGAGCAGCAGAGGGAGAGGGAGAAGCAGGCTCCCCATTGAGCAGAGGGCCTGATGCGGGGCTCAATCCCAGGACCCTGGGACCATGACCTGAGCCAAAGGCAGATGCTTAACGAACTGAGCCACCCAGGTGCCCCTTCAGATGGTAAATTTAAGAAAAGATGGCTCCTTCCCAGTAAGCTTTCAATCTGCTCAAATCTCCTATAATTGATGATTTCAAAACACAGTTTAATGCTTTGAACCCCTCTCTACATCTCTAGTTACTGCCCCCTTTACATATATTCTCCCCTTTGCCCCAAAGTTCTATAAAGAATTCTTTTTTTTTTTTTTATTTAGAGAGCGCGGCACGTGCGAGCATTGGGGGAGGGGCAGATGCAGAGGGAAAGGGAGACAATCTCAAGCAGACTCCACACTGAGCTCAGAAGTTGATCCCACAACCCATGAGATCATGACCTGAGCTGAAATCAAGAGTTGTATGCTTGGGGCGCCTGGGTGGCTCAGTCGTTAAGCGTCTGCCTTCGGCTCAGGTCATGATCCCAGGGTCCTGGGATCGAGCCCTGCATCGGGCTCCCTGCTCCGCGGGAAGCCTGCTTCTCCCTCTCCCACTCCCCCTGCTTGTGTTCCCTCTCTCACTGTGTCTCTCTCTGTCAAATAAATAAATAAAATCTAAAAAAAAAAAAAAAAGTTGTATGCTTAACGGACTGAGCCACCCAAGTGCCCCCTCTACAAAGAATTCTTGACACATGCCCCTACACTTCTCCTCCAATTTAATCTTTTCTCGCCCCCAATTCAATCTTTGTCCCTCATCTAACAGAGCTGTGTTCCACCATGCTTCCACAGACATTAACCTTGGCAAGGTCAACAACCACTCTTTGTCACATTTATAGATCAAGATTGTTGAAATGAAGATTCAAAGGAGACAAGTAGGTACTTCTCCAGGAGGTATTTCCGTCCTAAGGACAGAATTCATTTGCTTGTTTATAGACAAGGATTATATTGCAGTGCTACCAGTTACCAAAAAAGTTGTAAAATACCTTCCATAGAGTCAGATGATGTGAAGGCTGTGCTTTAGACAGTGGGATTTCAAATAAAAGCTTTTCAAACTTTTCCTTACATCCCATATTTTTCTTTCATTAAAAAAGATTTTGCATACATGTCACAATAAGTTTTTATGGTCACTTTATTAAACTGTCTTATCTGTTATTTCTTTCCCAACTGATTTCCAAGTATGCAATAAAAACATCTAAAATTATGTCTCAAACTTTGCTGTGGTTAAATGTATTGTCTAAAAACATTAATATATCACAATTAGACAATATAATGGTTCTGAAATATAATAGTGATGATAACTCTTTTGTAGGTTCCTGACTCTAAAATACTTACATTCACCACAGAGATCACATTTTTGGGATATAGCCTTTCAGTAAAATAATACCTTTATAATAAAGATATACATGAATCCATATTAATATAAATAAATGGGAGAGGAGATTTAAAAAAATTTCTTTTTTATTGAAGTATAGTTAACATATTAGTTTGAGGTGTACAACAGTGATTTGACAATTCTTTTTTTTTTTTAAGATTTTATTTATTTGACAGAGACACAGCGAGAGAGGGAACACAAGCAGGGGAGGTGGGAGAGGGAGAAGCAGGCCTCCCGAGGAGCATGGAGCCAGATGCGGGCCTTGATCTCAGGACCCTGGGACCATGACCCAAGCCGAAGGCAGACGCTCAACACCTGAGCCACCCAGGTGCCCCTGATTTGACAATTCTATACATTATGAAATGCTCACCACAGTAAGTGTAGTTACCATCTGTCACCATACAAAGTTATTACAATATTATGGACTATTTCCCTGTGCTGTACTTTTCATCCCTGTGACTTTTTTTTTAACTGAAAGTTTGTGCCTCTTTATCCCCTTCACCTATTTTGCCCATACCACTCCCCCCCACCCACACTCTGGCAATCACCTGTTTGTTTTCTGTATTTGTGTCTATTTCTGTTTTTTTGCTTGTTTGTTCATTTGGTTTTTTAGATTCCACAGATAGATGAAATATAATATTTGTCTTTCTCTGACTTATTTCACTTAGCATAATACCCTCTAGGTCCATCTGTGTTGTAGCAAATGGCAAGATTTAGTCCTTTTTTATGGTTGAGTAATATTCCATTATATGCACACACCACATCTTTATTCATTCATCTATTGATGGACACCTAGTTTGCTTTCAAATCTTGGCTATCATAAATAATCCTGCAATAAATGGGAGTGCATGTATCTTTTCAAATTAGTGTTTTCATTTTCTTCAGGTAATTACCAAGAAATGGAATAACTGGGTTGTGTGGTATTTCTATTTTTAATTTTTTGAGGAACCTCCATACTGTTTTCCACAGTGGCTGCACCAATTTACGTTCCCACCAAAAGTGCACAGGTGTTCCTTTTTCCCCATATCCTTGTCAACACTTGCTATTTCTTGTTGAGATAATATCTCATTGTGGTTTTGATTTGCATTTCCCTGATGATTAATGATGTTGAGCATCTTTTCATGTGTCTGTTGGCCATCTGGATGTCGTCTTTGGAAAAATGGGCTTTTAGGTCCTCTGTCCATTTTTAATCAGATTATTTGTTACTCCATTTTGCTACTGGAGATACATTTTCTTTATCAGACAATTCAAAATGATATGTATAAATACCTTCCCTCCGTGAGTTGAAACATTCTGCCTTCCACACCTGAGGGCAGGGAAGACTTAGTGATTCGCTTCTAAGGAACAGAGTAGGTGAATGAAAAACACTTACTGTACACTGGGGAAACTAGACAAATACCATCTTAGCCCAGTGACGAAGGTCAACATCTCCAATGACCTAGTGATGTTACATGAATGTTACATCCTCCTAAATATGTGATGAGAAGGGCACTTCAACTCTGGTTTTCTTTCTCAAAACCAATAGCCACAGTCTAATCAGGAGAAAAATAACAGACTATGTCTGCACTCCTCAACACTGTCACAGGCATGAAAACAGTCTGGCAGCTCCTCAAATGGTTCAACAGAGAGTTACCAAATGACCCAGCAATGCCATTCCTAGGAGAATTGACAACATATGTCTACATAAAAACTTGTACATGAATGTATGGAGCATTATTATTCATGATAGCCAAAAGTGGAAACAGCCCAAATGTCCACCAATTAATGAATAAATAAAATGTGGTATATTCTTGGTCAATAAAAAGGAATGAAGTATTGATACATGCTACAATATGGATGAAACTTGAAAACATGATGCCAAATGAAAGAAGCTGAATATGCAAAAGACCACATATTGTATGATTCCATTTATATGACCAGAAAGAGGCCAATCAGTATAGCTGTACCCAAGGAATTCTCCCTTTCCGCCCAGATTTTGAGAAAACTGTTAGTATCCCATTAGGCTGCGAATGTCCCCTTTCCACCCATACTTCCTTCCAGAAGGCTCTGTCTGGTGGGTTTGGGTGAGAGCCTCTCCCACTTTCCTGCTATGTTCAAACTGCAGTTCAGGTTTCTGTCACAAGATGGCACCCACGCACCACCATCATCAAATTTCTAAGGCCTGTCTGCGAGGAGTAAAAAAATAAAATCTTTAACAAAAGTAAAGAAAGAAAAAATAATAATAACCTGCCTTAAGACCCAGCCTATGAGCCTATGTACAGAATGATTCTGTCTGAAAAAACTGATGGATGTAAAAGAAGACTGTAAAAACATATACTCCGGGACCTGCCGAAGATGAAATAGTGCACCTTGGCAATGGGAAGCAGGTAGGTGAAGAGCAGTGCAGGGCAGGCAGGAGGTGACAGAAAAGATGGGGCATGAGAGTGTTATCTGGGGTGCTGTGTCCAGGACAGGGAATGGTAGACGGGGTTGGGAGAAGAAATGGGCAGCTTGTAGAGGGGTGGGGTAATGGAAGATGAATACCCTGTCCTCTTGGAGGAAACCACCTCTACAGAATGGATGAGTCATCCTTCACTGATGAGGGAAGAGCAAAATCAATAAATATGATGTAGATGTGGGGTCAACAGCAGATGGAATTGCTATGATAAACGTGAATTTTCTACATCAAATTGGTAATACAGTGAATAAACCATTCCAAGTATTAAAGAAAACCACAGGCCCCAAATGGTGTCACTTAGGTTAAGGCCTCAAGTCAGTAAACCAAGACTTAATACCTAACCTAACTGCATTTTCAACCTCCCAGAAAGGTAAGCTTTAACCAGTAAACATGGGAATTTCTGGGTCAGCACTAGGAAATTTATTGATAGACCCCTTTTGTTCCCTTAGGAAGACGACCTTGCTTAAAACAATACATTTTTAAAAAAGATTTTATGTATTTATTTGTCAGAGAGAGAACAAGCAGGGGGAGCCGGCAGGCAGAGGGAGAAACAGGCTCCCTGCTGGGCAAGGAGTCCGAGGAGGGACTAGATGCCAGGACCCTGGGATCAGGACCTGAGCTGATGGCAGACACTAAACTGACTGAGCCACCCAGGCGTCCCAACAATACATTTTTCACTAATAATTTCCTTTCCTCTGCTCTCTCTCTCTCTCTCTCCCTTTCACAAAGCTTGCCCTTTTTTGTAGCCCTTTGGAATTTCCCTCTACTTGCTAGATGGGAGGCTGCCTTACTCATGAATAGATTAATAAAGCCAATTAGATCTTCAAAATTTACTTGGTTGAGGGGTGCCTTGGTGGCTCAGTCGTTAAGCGTCTGCCTTCGGCTCAGGTCATGATTCCAGGGTCCTGGGATTGAGCCCCGCATGGAGCCCTACATCCGGCTCCCTGCTCTGTAGGGGCCTGCTTCTCCCTCTGCCCCCCCCCTGCTCTTGCACTCTCTCTCTCTCTCTCTCTCTCACTCTCTCTTAAATAAATAAATAAATAAAATCTTTAAAAAAATTTACTTGGTTGAATTTTTGTTGTTATCTAACACAAGGCATGTTATTCTTTGTAAAATGTGCTCCTTTTCATTAAAAAATGGAGCAGGCTCCCACCTAGTGGCCATATCCAGGATTGCAGTTCAGAGAGTCATACCTGGGGGCTAAGCAAGGAGGAGTGGTGGAGTTTGGGATCTTGGTTTAATGGTATCAGCCAGTTTTCTGGAATTATTCTTCAAAGGGGACAACTCCTCTGCAGCTATCATTTTCTGGGATATCTAAACCTGCAATTGGATGTCCAGCCCTTGTCAAACTGAAGATAAAGCTGTATTTGTGAGTTTGTATTTAGGGGGTGATCCAGCTAGAGGAGAAAAACACAAGACCACACATACTCCCCCACACCCACAGATACACTGTCAATTCAATTTTTATTTACTTGATTACCCCGTAAATGAATACAGTGAATGTTTTTCAAATTAATAAATGTATGTGCATATTTAGTCAATTTGTTCACAAATATATTGTGTTCATATTTTTATCCAAATACTTTTTTTCCTGAATACTACATTTCAAACAATATATGAAAGTATATTGTAAATTAATCTGCATCTCTCACTGGCCCAACTGCCACCCTCTGACCTAAAGGGGTCTGTTGTCAATAAGATGTGTCCCTGTAGGTAAGGGTTACATGAACATAGACACCTGCGCACACACACAGGGTCTCTCAGAAAAGGAATCACATTTCTAATCTTTTGCATATTGTCTTTTCCACTTAATATTCTACTTGGGGTTTATATTTTCATCTTATTAGTTCTAGTAGTGATGGTTAATTTTATGTGTGGTTAATTTTAGTCTTGGTTCTTTTATGGGTGTGAACTAGAGATTTTACTTTCTCTTTAGTCCATGGCCAGGTTGCGTGATAGATTTCAGAAATGATTTCGTGTCTGTATTATCCCTAAAAGGTTTGTCCCTCCCACTGAGTCCTCAGAGGGGTCCATCTGAGGTGACATGGAGTTTCTGCTTCATTTAAGACCTCATCTGCCAGTTGTGGGGGACTGGACCCACATCCATGGGAGAGAGAGGAGAGATCAGGTTCTCAAAGATAAGCACACGACTGGAGGCCTGATCTCAACATCGAATTCTCCTGACTTAGTGACATGGTTTTCACAGGTTTCTCACAAAATGGTCACCTCCCCAGCTGTTCCTTTTATGCCTGACACCCCAGTATGATCCCTCTGTCTCTCGTCTCTCTCCTGTTCACAGAAGTACACCCAGTGAACATTCCTCCGTAACCTGGTGGTGGAGGAAACTTTTTTAGCTATGATTAAAAATCCAGAAGCAATTAAGGAAAAGAGTGATGTATTTAATTTCATTTAAAAATTAAATGGCAAAAGCAAAACACATGAACAAAGTAAAATAAAAAAATACAAATCAGGAAAAATATTTACAACTTACATCGCAAAGAAAAGATTGCATCTCTAATATATAGAGTGTCATGAAAAAATGAAGGCAAAAATACTCCCCAAAAAACACCAGGAAAGAAATATAGGCACTAGATACAAACAGATATTTACCAAAAAACAAAAAAAAAATTCCTTAAACATGTGAGAATTGCTCAACCTAACTCTTTTTTTTTTTTAAGATTTTATTTATTTATTCATGAGAGACGGGGAGAGAGAGAGAGAGGCAGAGGGAGAAGCAGGCTCCCAAGGAGCAGGGAGCCCGATGCGGGACTCGATCCCAGGACCCTGGGATCATGACCTGAGCCGAAGGCAGACGCTTAACCATCTGAGCCACCCAGGCGCCTTCAACCTAACTCTTGAAAGACATGCAAGGAAAAAAAAATTACTTCTTACCAATTAGTCTGTGAGGAAATCGGCATTCCCATGTAATTGCTGGAGGTAATGTAAAATGGTACAAACTCTGTGGATAGGATTTGATGTTATCTAGTAAAATTACAGATGTATTTCCTCTTGAAGCCAGTAACATCTCTTTAAGAATCTATTCTAATGAAATAATGCAAAAGACAAAAACGTATAAATACAAGGTCATTTCTTACAGAAACATTTGTGATGGAAAAAATCTAGACAGCATTAGCAGGCTAGATGACTGTAGTATGACATATCTACATCCTGGTGTACTATGCAGCTAGAAAAGCAATGAGCACTCCCTCTCTGTACTGCTATGGAGTGATCTCCAGGATACGTTGTTCAGTGAAAATGTAAGGTGCAGAAAAAATGTATAGAGCTGCTTCTGTCCAAAATAGTAGCCATAATCACACAAAGCTATCTAATTCTAAATGAAATTAAAATTAAAATTACTCAGTCACAGTACCCAAATTTTAGGTGTAGAACTTGTGTAGAATATGCCACCTTTTACCTATGAAAAGGAGAGAAAACTAATATACATGTTATAATTGATTATATTTTAAAACTGGAAGGTTAACACGAAAACTGATAAAAATAATTATCAATAAGTTGACACAGGTGCTGCTCAGGATGGAAAGAGATAATGGATAGTCTCATAAAAATTATAATACATATTTATAAGTTTCATGGACCGAATAGGACAAGAACAATGACCAACCAGTAGCAATGAGCATTTCTAGTTCCCAAGTGACAGACGACCCTACCGATGCTGACCAGAAAATTTCTGAGCAATCAGTTAAGGCAACATTTCTGGGAAAGGTTTAAACTGTAATTGATTAATAATTGATTAATACATGAACACACTTAGAACTGGGCGAGGCACACAGTAAGTGCTCAATAAATGCAAGACGTTTTTACAAATATATGCAATTTCAGATTCTTACAGTTTTGATGGTTTTACAAAAGTTTTCCAAGCGTCTTTAATAAAGCTTAGTAATCTTACAACTGAATCTTATTCACCAACTGATGCATGTTTTAAATCACTAACTTTCACTATAACCACAGTTGGATACCTAACTAATTATCATGAGAACATCACAAAAAAATAAAAGTGAAAGACTAAAAAGTAAGAAAAACCCATAAATGCTATACTCTTTTCCCCCAAAAGCTGAAGGTTTGCAGTTCTCTATGATGGGTAAATTGGTGCTAGCCAGCTGTTCCTGCTGGTCTTCTGGGGGACGGGCCTGTTGCACTGATTCTCAGGTGCCCTTGCCCTGGTGGAATTGCGCCTCCCTTGCCGGGGGGCCAGGCTCAGTGTACGTGGCTCCGGATTCCACTATGTGGCGCTGTTTTGCTCCCTGAGAACTTTAGGCACATGCGGGTGGGATGAAAATGGTGGCACCCCACTCTGTCCCCTGAGCTGAAGGTTCGCACCCCCGACTCTTCAGTGAGCCCTCACAGAAAAGCAGTCAATAATTTTTGTCTCCCTCGTTTCCGTCTTTACTCTGTGTCCTCCCAGGCTGTGACAGAGCGTTTTTATCTTAAGCACATTACTGAGTTTCACGTCTCCAAATTTTATGGACTCCTGTGGTGCAGACCCACGCTGTTCCTCCTGGAAGATGGCCTGGGGTCTCGCCATGCTTTTGCATTTAGCAGGGCCCCTGCCAGGATGATTGTGACATGACTATGCAGTGGTTCGTAGTTTATGGCAACACCGAGCAGAAAGCCTGCACCTAGACTCGTTTTCAGCCAGCTTCCCCGCCCCAGTGCCTGGGAACTCTGCTGCGCTCAGCCCCCCTCTCCCCCCTCCCATTCTTCTTGTGACCCCGGGAATCCTGAGACTACACTGTCCCACCTGGGATTCACCCTGCTTCTCCACCTGAGCACCTTTAAGCCAGGGACATCCCCCACTGTAGCAGACCTCGAAGAGTCCTGGTTTTGCGCTCCGCGGCTTATAATACTTTGTGGTAGCCTCCTTAAGCTGGCTCCCTCCCTGCTACCCTATGCTCCAATATATCACCCTGGATTGGAGTCTCCACAGCTCCTACTTTCCAAAAAGTGGTCGCTTCTCTATTTGTAGAAGTGCAGCATTTCTTTTCTCAGATCTCAGATTGATTTTGCAGGTGTTCAGAATGATTTTTTTTTTAATTAAAAAAAATTTTTTTTAAAGATTTTATTTATTTATCTGACAGAGAGATAACGAGAGCAGGAACACAAGCAGGGGAAGTGGGAGAGGGAGAAGCAGGCTTCCCGCTGAGCAGGGAGCCCGACGTGGGGCTCGATCCCAGGACCCTGGGATCATGACCTGAGCCGAAGGCAGATGCTTAAAGACTGAGCCACCCAGGCGCCCCTAGAATGATTTTTATAACTATCTAGCTGGATTCCAGGGACCAGACGAACTTAGGGTCCCCTACTCTTCTGCCATCTTAACTCCTCCTCCTCTACTGTCCATTTTTAAATTGGATTGTTTGGGGTTCTTTTGCTATTGAGTTCCATGAGTTGCATTCATATTTTGGACATTAACCTCTTATCAGATATTATTACTTTTTATTTGATGTGATTTCGCATCTTTTTTCCTCCCATTTTGACATTGGAATAGGAGCTTCCCATTGATCCCCAGAAAGGAGATGGTACAGAATAACTGTGTATAAAGATGAGTCTGCTGTACAACAGAGTACAGGAGAGACCTGGGTCCCAAATACCAATTCGGTCCTTGCTTATAGTACTATGGGTAGTCACTTTCCCTCTGCTGGATTCAGCCCTAACACAGAACAAAGACTGTAAAACTTAATGGTTAGGGACAAGGAGTTTGGATTCAGTCTAGCTTGTCAACTTGGGAGAATTTAACACTGTTTTCATGATCTTTCGCAAATGTTGAGTCATATGTGCCACACAATACATATGTATCATGTAATGAATATCCACTATAGATGTACCCATAGAAAATGTAATGGGAGGAAAGGCACAACCGTGATTCTCTTATTTTAATTAATAAAAGGTAGGATTGCTGAATAATTACATATTTCATTTTGGACTTAAATATTTTTCCACAATTTCTAAATTAATATGAATCATTTTAAAAAGCAGAATTAAAGCTCATAGAATCATTGCTTGTTGTAAAATATTTTAGACAGAAATTATAAAAATAATATAACACATTTCTATATCCTATTAAATAAACTGCATTAGCTTCCTCCTTATCCAGAGGTCACCATTCACAAGAATATGGATTTTCCATTTTAATACATTTCTTTATAGCTTTGTTACATATGTATGTATCCCTACATGAAATATGCTATTATTCTCTTCCACATTTTATCTGTAGTTGTCTGGCTATAGTCTGTGTGGGTTTATGTGTAGGTATAGATTTTAAACATTTCCAAACATTGTTTCTCAAAGGGATTTGAGGAGGAATTTTAATGACGTGTCATTTTCATCCTACTCCTGGAAGTTAGAAATTTACTCCAATCCCCTTCCATGTGATGAGCCTTCCTTCCAACTGCTTTGTGAGACACACTGAAAGCCATTTCCTCAGAAGATGCCTTGGTGTGTACACAATCAGAACATGGAATATTATACTTTTTGAGAAGTTTTCTCAAAAAGGGTATACAAAATTTCTTAACTACAGGGATACGCTTGCAAGGAAGCCACATAAACAGGACAATTTCATCAGACAGCAGACACATATTTTTTGCAGTCCTCGACCCTTCTGACTGTCCCTGTGCAGCACTACTGAGTGGCAGAGTCTGTCCAACTC
This sequence comes from Phoca vitulina, assembly GCF_004348235.1. NCBI lineage: Eukaryota > Metazoa > Chordata > Mammalia > Carnivora > Phocidae > Phoca > Phoca vitulina. The sequence goes on along the minus strand of NW_022589825.1, from coordinate 619,465 downwards.
TGGGGCTCATTAACAGGAAGCCCACCTGCATTGTGGCAAATCTAAGCCACGTTCTCAAACATCACCTTTATAAGGAATAAAGTCAATGCACTTTACTTCTTTTTCTTTTGTCATATTTCATAGTCGGTTTAAAGACCAGATGGGCTGGGGCACCTGGGTGGCTCAGTCGTTAAGCTTCTGCCTTCGGCTCAGGTCATGATCCCAGGATCCTGGGATCGAGCCCCGCGTTGGCCCTGCTCCGCGGGAGGCCTGCTTCTCCCTCTCCTGCTCCCCCTGCTTGTGTTCCCTCTCTCGCTGTGTCTCTCTCTGTCAAATCTTTAAAAAAGATTTTAAAAGATTAAAAAAAAATAAAGACCAGATGGGGAGAAAGGGTGTGTTTGGGGGCTTTTAGAGGCCCAAGGATTTTTGGGCAAGATGATAGGAAGACTTTGGGATCCAGTAAGACATAGAAGAGGGAAGAAGAACTGTGGATGTATTTTAGACTCACCCCTGAGGGCAGACAAAAACGTGCTCCATAAGGGCAGCTTGCTACAAGAGTTTTGAAGGGGACGCCTGGACTGTGCAACCCATTTGTCATTCCAACCTCACTAACCAGGTAAGTGACTTTCTTGGTAGAGGAGTGAGTGTACAGAGAGGTTAGATGTGTTTGGTCATGGGTGTTTCTACACTATGGATGTTCCTACACCAATATTTTCTTGGGAATGGAGGATAGAATTCATTAGGACAACTAATATATGGTTCAGCTGACTGGGTTTCTGCCTCCTGACTGTTATAGTTTAGGCCTGCCTCTCTAAATTAACTCCGAGACTTCTTAAATGACATTTTTTTGTGTTTGTATCTAGGTGATTCAGTCCCATGATTATGGACAGTCTCTTAATTTTCTGCCATGGATGGATAACTGCTTAGCATAGCTTTGATTTCACATGTTCACCCTCTGAGGGACAGCACATCTCCATGAACACTAGGATACCTCCCTGGGACTCTGTGTACTGATAATACTCCCCTACTGTCTCTTTGAAACAAATAAAATTCCTGATGGCAGGGACATTCTTTGTTGCATCTACCTGGGCAGAGTTCTGCCAATTGCCTGGATCCCAGTCTGGTACCTCTGACTACTATGTTTCATCACATGGTGACCTGAAGAGCAAGGCTATTTGCTTTCAGCAAAAGTCAGGGGCTGGTTGAGGGTTCAGAGCCCCTTCTGTGTGGAGGACCCCCTTACACGTACTGGTTGCCATAGACCTGATGTCATCATGGTGATGGTGACGACTTTTTATAGAGATACGCATGCCTTGGTGGGGATTGCAGGGTTCCGCCTTCAGGTGTTTGGGTCTCAGCTGAGGGTGTGGGTCCCCACTGTGAGGGATGAATTGCCCTGGGGCACGGGGAGACAGAGGAATCCAGATCCTAGACACCCGTTTCATGCTTTGAAGCTCTGTACCCAGGCTGTCTCGGAGGTGAAGCCATTGGGGTCTCAGGCGCCAGAGAGTGTGGGGTCCAGATCCAGGGGTGTCCTGGAGCTGCTTTCCTCTAAAAGTAGGGACTCAGGAGGGAAGACAGGTAATGGCCTCTCTGAGTTCCAGCTTCCCCCTCTGTAAAATTAGGATGAGAATTCTTCACCCACAAGATCACTGAGAACACTCAGTAATACACATGAGCAAGCCCATGGCCTTGTGATTACTGTGGGATCATGAATGCCTGTATGAATTCAGGCCACTTCTTACTCCTTTTCATCTTTTTTATTAGGGGATAGACAAGGAAAGGAAAAGAAAAAGATCCTGTGAGAAGTCCATTATAACATGTGGTTGTTATGATCATGACCCAGTTGTTTCAGTGTCATTGTCAGTAACCAAGTGCCTGACATGGCACTGAGTACATAGTTTCACCAGTAAAGCATGGCTCTCTCTTTGTGTAGCTCTTCATGGTGGTGGCCAAGCCCCTATCAAGTGCCTGAAGGAGACAGATTCTGAGGATCTGTGTCCTAATGGCTGCTGAAGCTTCTACTCCTGATTCAAGAGCAGCAGTTCTCAGGAGACCCCATCACTTGTCATGCTTAGTGGAACTGAAGTTGATTCAAGTGAGTTCATAGATCTGAATAAAAGTACGCTGTGGAATAGCTCCTGTGAGGTTCAACAAACTAGCCTGAAAGTACATAAGTTGCTTTTTTTTTTTTTTTTTTTTTTGAGAGGGAGACAGTGGGGGAGGAGCAGAGGGCGAGTGAGAGAATCTTTTTTTTTTTTTTTTAAGATTTTTTTATTTATTTGACAGAGAGAGACACAGCGAGAGAGGGAACACAAGCAGGAGGAGTGGAAGAGGGAGAAGTAGGCTTCCCGCGGAGCAGGGAGCCCGATGCGGGGCTCGATGCGGGGCTTGATCCCAGGATCTGGGATCATGACTGAGCCAAAGGCAGATGCTTAACAACTGAGCCACCCAAGCACCCCGAGAGTGAGAGAATCTTAAGCAGGCTCATGGAGCCTGACACAGGGCTCAATCTCATAACCCTGAGATCATGACCTGAGCTGAAATCAAGAGTCAGATGCTTAACTGAGCCACCCAGGTGCCCACATAAGCTGCGTTGATCTCATCATGGAAGAGGCTCAGCAGGTGCTAATTCCATTAGCAGCTACAGCCTGTGTAGTAACACTTGAGGCCCATCTTAGGATGCCTTTTTTTAATGAAAAGCAATACATTGTTCAAAAGTTGATCTTTACTATGCGTTTGCAATAAATAGACCTAAATTGTTCTCACTGTATAAATAATCTGCAATTCCCATGTATCTCATAGATGGGTGTGGTTATGCAGGTGTTAGATCTTCCTAGCAATTTGACATTGTAAACTAGATTCTTCCCTGGTGCCCATGGTTTTTTCCATCATATAATAAATTTTTGAATAAGCCAGAAATTTTCCAAATTATCAGTTTGAAATCTTTGTGACTAGAATGTAATATATATATTTTAATTGAAGTATAGTTGACACACAGTATTAGTTTCAGGTATAAATATAGTAATTTGACTGGTCTATAAGTTATACTATGTTCACCTCAAGTTATAGCTATCATCTGCCACCATACAATGCTATTGCAATACCATTGACTATATTCCCTATGCTGTCTCTTTCATCCCCATGACATATTCATTCCATAACTGGAAGCCTGTACCTCCCACTCCCCTATAAAATTTAATATTTTAAAAAAAATTTATTACTCTTGAATTTGCCCAATTATAATGGTAGTCAGCCTCTTTCCATATAATTACCAGTTCTTTAAAAGATCATTATGATTACTTTTCTAATATATAAAATTTTATTTCTGTACTTCAGAAGGAAATGGACATCCACTTTCTCTAAATATTTGGATAAATTCCATTACAAATGATTATTTGTACTTTGGTTATAGGTAGTGTGGACTAGTTTGATTAGATATAATGTGGGTCTGTTCATACTATAAGAATTTAATCATGAGAATATTTCACCTTATTTATTTAATTGCATCAGAGAATTATGAACATATAAATATATGTCAAATACTTCATTGAGGTATGGCTAACACAAAAACATTGTATATATTTAAAGTATATGCTTTAAAAAGTTTTCATATATATATGTACCTGTGAATTTAGCACTACAGTCAAGATAATGAACATATCCATCACCTCAGAAACTTCTTTGACCTCTTTGTAATGTACCCATCTACCTTTCTCCAACCTGCCTGTCCACATCACCCTACCTCATTCCCAGGCAACCACTGATCTTCTGTCATTATGGATAAGTTTTCTGTTACAATAATTTTATGTGAACAGAATCTTACAACGTGCATTTTTGTCAGTGTTTTGTTCAACCTAATTATTTTTAGATTTATGCATTTGTTGTTATGTATGAATATTTCCTTCTTTTTTTTATTATTATGTTATGTTAATCACCGTACATTACATCATTAGATTTTGATGTAGTGTTCCATGATTCATTGTTTGCGTATAATACCCAGTGCTCCATGCAGTACGTGCCCTCTTTAATACCCATCACCAGGCTAACCCATCCCCCTACCCCCCTCCCCTCTAGAACCCTCAGTTTGTTTCTCAGAGTCCATAGTCTCTCATGGTTCGTCTCCCCCTCCGATTAACCCCCTTCATTCTTCCCCTTTGAATATTTCTACTTTCATCCTAATACCACTTCCTTGATTACTCTGAATTTATAATGAGTTTTGAAGTGAGGTGGTGCTTATCCTCCAAATTAAACCTTATTTTTAAGTTATTTTCGTAGTCTAAGCCTTTTGCATTTTCACATGACTTTTAGAATAAGACTGTAAATTTCTTTTTAAAATGTATGCTAGTATTTCTACTGGTATTGCATGGAATCTATAGATCAGTTTGGAGAGAATAGACATCTTAACAATGCTGTGTTTTCTGACCCCTGAATATAGTATGTCTCTCCATTTATTTAGGCTTTGTTTAATTTCTTTCAGCAATGTTTTGCGCTGTTTACAATGCAGGCCTTGCACATTTGTAGACATAGATGTGCTACATAGATAATGTATTTGCATACTCTTTGATGCTATTGTCCATGACAATATTTTTTATTAAAATTCCCAGGAATTGTATTGTCACTGAACTATCAGTAGCCAAAGGTTGCTGGGGAAATTTTTTGTTTGAAAACAACGTTACTCTAGGACAGAGAAGCTACTTGACACTTAACATATGTATTAGTCAGGGTTCTCCAGACAAAGAGAACCAATAGAATATTGATATATAGAGATTTTTTACATTTTTATTTAAATTCTAGTTAGTTAACATACAGTGTATTATTAGTTTCAGGTGTACAATATAGTGATTCAATACTTCCATACAACACCCAGTGCTCATCACAAAAAGTGCACTCCTTAATCCCCATCACCTATTTCCCCGATCCCCCCACCCACCTCCCCTCTGGTAACCATCAATTTGTTCTCTATAGCTAAGAGTCTGTTTCTTGGCTTGTCTCTTTCTCTCTTTTGCCCTTTGCTCATTTGTTTTGTTTCTTAAATTCCACATATGAGTGAAATCATGTGCTATTTGTCTTTCTGTAACTGATGTATTTTGCTTAGCATAACATTCTCTAGCTCCATCCATGCCTTTGCAAATGGCAAGATTTCATTATTTTTTATGACTAAGTAATATTCCATTGTGTGTGTGTGTATACATATATATATATTAAGATGGCAGATGTACTGGCCCACACTAGGCTTACTGTATTAAAAAAAAGTTTCAGGATATCTATCCATGCTTCTTCATAACTTCTGGTATACATATATATATATATATATGTATCTCACAATAGATAGAGATTTATTTTAAGGAATTGACTCCTGAGATTGTAGAGGCTTAGCAGAATCTGGTATGGGATGCTGGCAGGCTGGTGAATCAGGAAAGATTTACCAGTGGGGTCTGAAGGCAGTCCATGAAAGAACCATGAAGTGCTGATGTTGGTGATGAAGTCAAAGGCAGTCTACTTGCAAAATTTCCTCTGGCTCAGAGGAATCCAGCACGCCCTTCTATTCAGACCTTCACCTGATTGGATGAGACCCATCCACATTATAAAGTGCTAACTGCTTTATTCAAAATCTCCTCATTTGAATGTAAGTTTTGTCCAAAAACACTCACAGAAATTTTGAGCATAATGTTTGACCAAATATCTGAGAAATGTGGCCATGCCAAGTTGACATATAAGATTTATGATCACAATATTTATCTAGCTTTCCATATTAGCTTTTAGATGTGATTGCCAACATACTGAATCTAGGGAGTAAAATGGTCCTCAGAAAATTCTATAGGTTATCTTCTGAAAATTAGTTACTAACATGAAATAGTTTAGTAACTTTTAACTTTATTTGTGTGTTAGAATTGAACTGTTGAGTTTTCTTATTTATCCTTAACCAAATCCACCCTGAAGAGTTCTTGGGTTCATGGGTAGTAAGAAAAAGAAAAAGAGAGCATGTATGAATGTGTGTGTGGGGGGCATGAAACTGGGAGGAATATTTATTGTGAGCAATATGTGAGGTGAATTACTGTGAGTTATATCAGACCTTAGTTCTGAGCACATGTTAGGAGACAAGTGAGGATGGTTGGTTGTTTTTTCCTCAGCTTTCCTTGGCCAGCATGGTTACCACAGTGACTCAGAGACTCCTGTGGGACTTGGTAGAAACTGAAAATTTATTTATGATTCTTGCCTGAATCATTTAACTCTAATAGTTGGTAAGTGTTGTTTTTATGATTCTGTTGCTTTCTAGATGTATAAATTGACATTCAAATGTTGGGTATAGCTTTTGCCTTCTCTTTTATCATTTATATATTCATTTATATATTTCATGAGTATGACTTATGGATTCCTACTTTGCTCAAAGTATTACCATTTAACATTATAATTGTGTGTTTTGATGCTAATATTGTTACTGAATTGGCCAGTTTAAGTCCATTTAAATTAACTCTTGTGTCCATTTGTTACCCCCCTTAGAATTCTTTGAGCATGGACTTAGCTCTGTGTGCCTGAGTGTCTACAAATCTGTAGAAAGTAAGTATTGCCCACTTCAAAGCAATGATTTGAGAATTTAAAGAAAAGTTAGAAAACAGTAATCTATACTGTGTGGCATGTAGAAATCCTTCTAAATGTTAGCTGCCTGTTCCGGCTCTGCCTTCTTCATTCTGTCAGGATGCTTCTGACATGAATATCATAGCATGACTACCAGAGAGAATACTTAGACATGAAATAGCAAGCAGGAATGAGTCCATATTTCCATGATGTGAGAGTTTCAGTGTCACTGAGGCATGTGGGAGGGGGCTGTGGGATGGAGCTGGGGAAGAGGCACAGTGTCATTGCACAATTTCCAGTGACCTGGGTGGGGACAGAGAAGCACATCTTCACCCTTTCTCCCTGTGTTTATGTTCTTTGCCATACTCTCTTTCCTCTCTATTCCATGTGTTGTCTGATTCCCCTGAGTCTCCCTTCTAATGTAACAACAGAGAAGGATGTGGACTCTGAGCCCCAGGCCAGGAGCTGTTAGAGAGGAACCAAGTATGATATCCAATGTGCTAGACAATTTGCTGGAACCGGTGTGAAGAGATCACAGTCCCATCATTGGGACACTTAAGTCATTGCCCTTCTTTCAGTGTTTTATATGCAACAGGGTAACAATACCCAATTCTATAACCACCCAGGCATATTGTGGACTTTAAGTGTGATACCATGTGGGAATGCAATCTGTGGTCATAGGTGGGAAGGAAGGACCAGTGCACTTTTGAGTAATTATACTAATGGAGACACCCCTCAAATCACAGAACTCTGCATGGTAGACATTACATTATGGTACACAAATGTCAGATGTTTAGGTCAGGATTTCTTTCTCCAAGTGTGGTCCATGAACCAACATATCAAAGTCAGCAGGGTATGTGTATTAAAATGGCAGATGTACTGGCCCACACTAGGCTTACTGTATTAAAAAAAAGTTTCAGGATATCTATCCACGCTTCTTCATAACTTCTGGTATTTTCCTGGCAATATCTGCATTCCTTGGCCTGCAGCTGTATGATTCCAATCACTGCCATCATCATCACATGGTACTGTCCCTGTTCTGTCTTTTTTTTTTTTAAAGATTTTTTTTTATTTATTTGTGAGAGAGAGAATGAGAGACAGCATGAGAGGGAGGAGGGTCAGAGGGAGAAGCAGACTCCCTGCTCAGCAGGGAGCCCGATGCGGGACTTGATCCTGGGACTCCAGGATCATGACCTGAGCCGAAGGCAGTCGCTTAACCAACTGAGCCACCCAGGCGCCCCTCTGTCTTTTTTTTAAAGATTTTTTAAATTCATTTATTCACGAGAGACAGAGAGAGAGAGGCAGAGGCAGAGGGAGAAGCAGGCTCCCCGCAGAACAGGTACCTGATGTGGGACTCCATCTCAGGACCCCAGGATCATGACCTGAATCGAAGGCAGACACTTAACTGACAGAGCTACCCAGGCACCCCCTGTTCTCTCTTAACATGGCTGTCTTCTTATAAGGATACCAGTCACATACTCTAATATGACCTCATCATAACTAATTACATCTACAACAACCATAGTTCCAGATAAGGTTACATTTGAGGCACTGGGGATTAAGACTTCAATATATCAGGGGCGCCTGGGTGGCTCAGTCGGTTAAGTGTCTGCCTTTGGCTCAGGTCATCATCCCAGGGTCCTGGGATCAAGTCCCCCATTGGGCTCCCTGCTCCATGGAGAGCCTGCTTCTCCTTCTTCCTCTGCTGCTCCCCCTGCTTGTGCTCTCTCTCTCTCTCTGTTTGATAAAGAAAGTTTGTCTCTTGTCACCCAATTTTTATTAAGCCAAACATTTATTTATATCAGTTTGAATTCATGTATATTTATTTTGTAGCACCAAAAACCATAAGATACCTCAGAATAAACCTAACCAAAGAGGTGAAGGATCTATACTCTAGGAACTACAGAACACTCATGAAAGAAATTGAAGAAGACACAAAAAGATGGAAAAATATTCCACGCTCATGGATTAGAAAAGTAAACATTGTTAAAATGTCTATGCTACCCAGAGCATACCTTCAATGCCATCCTGATCAAAATTCCAATGACATTTTTCAAAGTGCTGGAACAAACAATCCTAAAATTTGTATGGAATCAGAAAAGACCCCGAATCACCAAGGAAATGTTGAAAAAGACAAACAAAGCTGGGGGCATCACTTTGCCCAATTTCAAGCTATATTACAAAGCAGTGATCACCAAGACAGCATGGTACTGACACAAAAACAGACATATCTATCAATGGAACAGAATAGAGAGCCCAGATATGGACCCTCAACTCTATGGTCAAATAATCTTCAACAAAGCAGGAAAAAATATGCAATGGATAAAAGACAGTCTCTTCAATAAATGGTGCTGGGAAAATTGGACAACCACATGCAGAAGAATGAAACTCGACCATTCTTTAATACCCTACACAAAGATAAACTCAAAGTGGATGAAAGGCCTCAATGTGAGACAGGAATCCATCAAAATCCTAGAGGAGAACATAGGCAGTAACCTCTTTGACATCGGCCACAGCAACTTCATTCAAGATACATCTCCAAAGGCTAGTGAAACAAAAGCAAAAATGAACTTTTGGGACTTCATCAAGATAAAAAGCTTCTGCACAGCAAAGGAAACAGTCAACAAAACAAAGAGGCAATCCAGAGAATGGGAGAAGATATTTGCAAATGACACTACAGATCCAGGGCTGGTATCCATGATCTATAAAGAACTTCTCAAACTCAACATCCAAAAAACAAATAATTCAGTCAAGAAATGGGCAGAAGACATGAAGAGACACTTCTCCAAAGAAGACATACAAATGGCTAACAGACACATGAAAAAATGTTCATCATCATTAGCCATCAGGGAAATCCAAATCAAAACCACATTGAGATACCACCTTACACCAGTTAGAATGGCAAAAATGGACAGGGCAAGAAACAACAAGTGTTGGAGAGGTTGTGGAGAAAGGGGAACCCTCTTACACTGTTGGTGGGAATGCAAGTTGGTACAGCCACTTTGGAAAACAGTGTGGAGGTGCCTCAAAAATTTAAAAATAGAGCTACCCTATGACCCAGCAATTGCACTCCTGGGTATTTACCCCAAAGACACAGATAGTGAAAAGAAGGGCCATATGCACCCCAAGGTTCATAGCAGCAATGTCCACAATAGCCAAACTGTGGAAAGAGCTGAGATGCCCTTCAACAGATGAATGGATAAAGAAGATGTGGTCCATATATACGATGGAATATTACTCAGCCATCAGAAAGGATGAATACCCAACTTTTACATCAACATGGATGGGACTGGAGGAGATTATGCTAAGTGAAATAAGTCAAGCAGAGAAAGTCAATTATCATATGGTTTCACTTATTTGTGGAATATAAGGAATAGCATGGAGGACATTAGGAAAAGGAAAGGAAAAATGAAGGGGGGAAATCGGAGGGAGAGATGAATCATGAGAGACTATGGACTATGAGAAACAAACTGAGGGTTTTAGAGGGGAGGGGTTGGGGGGATGGGTTAGCCCGGTGATGGGTATTAAGGAGGGCACGTACTGCATGGAGCACTGGGTGTTATACGAAAACAATGGATCGTGGATCACCACATCAAAAACCAATGATGTATTGTATGGTGACTAACATAACATAATAAAATAAAATAAAATAAAATAAATGTAAACATTGCCAGGAAACCACCAGAAGTTAAGGAGAGATATGTATAGATAATCCAATAGTATTTTGAGAGAGGATGTCCCTGGCAACATCTTGATTTCAGGCTTCTAGCCTTCATAAATGTGAGACAATAAATTTCTATTATTTAAGCCACCTAGTTTATAGTACTTTGTTATGGGACACTTAGGAAATTACTTCAATTCCTCCAATATCAAACAGTAAATAAGTATGAATGAAGAGAAAAGATTATTCCCTTTTTGATCTACCGGGAATAGACATAGATATTTAAAGCTCAGTTGCAGGACAAATTGCTACAAAAATAAGGTATTAAATGATTCAAAATAGTAAGAAAAGCTTGTTGCAAATTCACAGCAGTGATTTTCAAACTTGCATGATTACCACCATACACAGGAGAAATTATTCAAAATGTAAATACCTCCCACTGAACCTCCCAGTTTTGGGTACAGCAGACTTAATGTGGGCCCATGTAGCTGCAATTTTAACAAGCACTCCGTACTAATTTTGATGAAGTGTTCTTAGGACCACACTTGGAAAACTCCTGACCTAAACATCTGCAGTTTGCACCATTAATTTAATGTCTACCATGCAGAGTTCTGTGATATGTGGGATGTCTCTGTTAATATAATTAATCAAAAGGTCTCATGTTCTGGGGTGCCTGGGTGGCTCAGGTCATGATCCCAGGGTCCTGGGATCGAGCCTCACATCAGGCTCCCTGCTCCCTGGGAAGCCTGCTTCTCCCTCTTCCACTCCCCTGCTTGTGTTCCCTCTCTCACTGTGTCTCTCTCTGTCAAATAAATAAATAAAATCTTAAAAAAAAAGGTCTCATGTTCTAACCTCTCCACTATGACAACAGGTTGCTTTCCTCTGTGGATTCACACTAAACTCCACAATATCCCTGTGTTGTTAGAGAATTGGGTATTGTTATCCCCTTGTGTCCCCACTGGAAAAAGAGAAGTGACTTAAATGATGGGACCCTGATTTCTTCACTCTTGCTTGAGGAAAATGTCTAGTACACTGGATGTCACACTTGGTTTTCTATTGGCTCATTTCTGGGGCTTAGAGTGCACACCTTCTCTGCTGTTCCACTACAAGGGAGAGTCAGAAGATCAGATAGCACATGGAATAGAGTAGAAAGTGAGAGGAAGGGAAAACACATGAAACACAGGGGAAAAGGGTGAGCATGTGCTTGCCTGTCCCTACTCAGGTCACTGGAAGCTATGCAATGACACTGTGCCTCTTCCCCATGCCCATCTCCCAGTCCCCTCCTGCACACAGCAGTGACACTGAAGCTCACATCATGGAAATGGGGGCTCACCCCTTCTTGTTGTTCATGTCCAAGTATTCTCTCTGGTAGTTATGCTATGATGTTCATGTCAGAGGCATCACATTGACAGAATGAAGGAGGCAAAACTAGAACGGGCAGCTAACATGTTGAGAGCTTTCTAGATGCCACAGAGTGTAGTTTGTTATTTTCAGACTTTTTTCCTTTATACCCTCAAAGCATTGCTCTGAAGCTCACAACATTACTTTCCTTATACAGTTTTGGGGATACTCAGGCTCACAGAGGAAAGTACATGCTCAAAGAATTTTAGGGAGGTGACAATAGACACAGAAGCCAATTTGAAGGGGCTAACACTGGCCAATTCTGTGACAATTTGAGCATCAAAATACATAATTATAATGTCAGATGATAACTATTTGAGCACAATAGGAATTCATGAGTCATACTATTAAAATAAATACATAGAATTTAAGAAATAAAACAAATAAGCAAAGGGAAAAAAAGTGAGAGGCAAACCAAGAAACAGACTCAACTATAGAGAACAAACTGATGACTGCCAGAGTAGAGGTGAGTGGGGGATGGGTGAAATAGGTGATGGGGATTAAGGAGTGCACTTGTTGTGATGAGCACCGGGTGTTGTAAGGAAGTGTTGAGTCACTATATTGTACACCTTAAACTAATATTACACTGTATATTAACTAACTGGAATTTAAATAAAAACTACAAGAAGAAATAAATAAATGATACCGGAGAAGGCAAAATCTCTACCCAACATGAATGCCAATGAATAAATCTAGAAGGAATGATGACACCATTATTAAAAAAAAAACTTAACAATTATCAGAGTAATGAGTGATTCAGGCAAGAATCATAAATGGATTTTCAGGCTGTACCAAGTTTCACAGCAGTCACTGAGTCACCATGGTAACCATGCTGGCCAAGGAAAGCTGAGAGAAAACAAATAGCAACAATCCTGACTTGTCTCCTAAGCTATTACATATTAGTGACTGGTTTTCTGAAGATGACCTGTAGAATTTTCTGTAGGTCATTTTCATCCCTGGATTTAGTATAGTGCCAATCTTATCTAAAATCTAGGCAAATGAATATTGTGTGTGTGTGTGTGTGTGTGTGTGTGTATACCACTTGTCTGTGACAATTTGAGCATCAAGATACATAAGTATAATGTCAGATGGTAAATGTTTGAGCAAAATAGGAATCCAAGCATCATACCAATAAAATAATACATGAATAAATAAGTAAATGATAAGGGAGAAGTGAAAAGCTCTATTCAACATTTGAATGTCAATTTTTTAATCTAGAAGGAATGACAGCATTATAAAAACAACACTTAACAACTATCAGAATAATAAGTGAGTCAGGCAAGAATTATAAATGGATTTTCAGTTTGTACCAAGTTTCACAGCAGTCACTGAGTCACCATGGTAAACATGCTGGCTGGCCAAGGAAAGCTGAGAGAAAACAAACAGCAACCACTCTGACTTGTCTCCTAACATGTGCTCGGAACTGAGGAGGACAGACATAACCCACGGTAATTCACCTCACATATTCCTCACAAGAAATATTCCTCAGAGCTTCACCAACACACACACACACTCAAACATGCTCTCTCAATGTTTCTTACCACCAAAAAATCCAGGAATTCATTGAGGTACATTTGTTTAAGGATAAACAAGAAAAATCCCTAATTCAATTCTAACCTCACAAAGTTGAAAGCTACTAAACAATCACAATGAGTGGTTTTCTGAAGATGACCTGTAGGGTTTTCTGTAGGTCATTTTCATCCCTGGATTTAGTATAGTGCCAATCATATCTAAAGTCTAAGCAAATGAATATTGTGATGATAAATTATATGAATCCTTTTGGCAAGGCCATAGCACCCAGATATTTGATCAAACATTATTCTGGATATTTCTGTGAGAGTGTTGTTGGATGAGACTTACACTCAAATGTGTAGACTTTGAGTAAATGAGTTAGCTCTCTATAATGTTGATGGGCCTCATCTTACCATGTGAAGATCTTATTAGGAAGGAGGGATTATCTCCCCTAAGCCAAAGGGAATTTTTCAAGTAGATTGCCTTTGACTCCACTATAGCATCAGCCCCTGTGGTTGTCTAGAAAATAGTTTTCAGAGTCCAACTGTAACTCTTTCCTGAGTCTTCAATATGCTAGCCTCCCCTATCAGATTCTGCCAACCCTCCACAATCTCAAGAGTCAATTACATAAATCTCTATCTATATGCCAACATCCTATTAGTTCTGCTTCTCTGGAGAACACTGACTAATACAGGTGTTAAGCAGCAATTATCTTTTCCATCCTAGGGTAACTTGTGTTTTCAAACAAAAAGATTCACAGCAACATTTGGCTACTGATTGTTCAGTGAAAATATAATACCTGGAAATTATAATAAAAATTATTGCCATTGACAATAGCGTAAAAAGTATGAACTATGCAGAAGTGATCTATGTATCATATCTATGTCCACAGATGTGCAAGGCCTGTATTTTGAACACTGCAAAACATTGCTGAGAGAAATTTAAAAAACCTAAATAAATGAAGGGAAATACCATCTTCAAGGGATCAGAAGACTCAATATTGTTAAGATATCAATTCTCCCCAAACTGATCTATAGATGCAATGCCATCCCAGTAAAAAACCTACCATATATTTAAAAAAAATAACAGGTTTATTGTAAAAGTCATGTGAAAAGTGCAAAGGGCCTAGACTATGAAAACAAACGAAAAACAAGAATAAAGCTGAAGGATAAGCACTTCCTTATTTCAAGACTAATTATAAATTAACAGCAACCAAAACAGTGTAGTATTAGGATGAAGGTAGAAATGTGTGTCAAAGGAACAAAATGAAGAGTCCAGAAACAGACCCACACATATATGGAAAACTGGATTTTGACAAAGGTACAAAAGCAATTCAGTGCATAAATGATAGTCTTTTCAACAAAACAGTGCAGGGACAAGTGGATCTCCATATGCACAAATACAAACTATGATCCAGGTGTTGCACCATATAAAAAAATCAAGTCAGTATGAATTACAGACCTAATATAAGCCTAAAAGTATAAAACTTTTAGAGGAAAACCCAGGAAAAAAACTTGTGACCTCAGTTTAACTGAATATTTTGTAGATATGACATCATACATGTAGTATGATTTGTCAAAATCAAACTGTAAATAAACAAATTGAAAAACCAGATTTCCTAAAAATTAAAAAAAAAAAAGTTCTTCCAAGGACACTGTTGAGAGAATTAAAACACAAGCCACTGACTTGGAGAATATATTTGTAAATTATGTATCTGATAAAGGACTTGTATCCAGAATAAAAAAAAAATCTCACAAAGGTCAATAAGAAGAAAACAGACCCTCTAATAAATAAGTGAGCAATTGAGAAGATACTTCACTAAAGAAGATATGGAAACATGAAATAAACACATGAAGAGATGCTGAACATCATTAGTCATTAAGGAAATGTAATAACACTACGCCCCTCTAAGAATGCCTAAAATAAAAAAAAACTGTATCAAGTTATGGCAGGGTGTAGAAGATGGAACTCTCCTACACTGTTAATGACAATGAAGAATGATGTGACCGCTGAGGAAAACAGTTTCTCAGTTTCTAACAAGTTTAATTTTATAACGGTTCTAGGTAAATACACCTAAGTATTAGAGAAAGAAAGCATATGTTCAAGCAAAAACTTATATCTAAACGTTCATACAGCTGTATTTATAACAACCCCAAATTAGAAACAACCCAAATATCCATTACCAGGTGAATGAAAGACCAAATAGTGGTGTACCCACATAATGTAATATTAGTCAACAATAAAAAAGAAGAAAATATTCATATATGCAACAAAGTGATAAATCTAGATATAATTAGGTTGAGGGAAAGAAGACTGACATAGAAGAATACACATATAATTCCATTCACATAAAATTATAGGAAAGAAAATTTATCCATAGTGACAGAATACATTGATTATATAAGTTAATGTAAATATGTCTGAATTACCTAGTAAAAGAAAAAAAAATATTTCCAAATTGCCTATTAAAAGAAAATCCAAAGCTATACTTTTTCAGACATATACATAACACAAAACAGTTCAGTTAGGTTAGAATTTTTTAAATAAGGAAATATATATCAGGCAATTGCCAACAACAAGAAGAAGAGGGTTATATATAACCTTGATATTAGTGAGTAAAATTGAGAACAAAATGAATTTAAAAAGACCAAAAAAGCACAATTTCTTTTTTTTAATGTTCAGTTAGCCAACATATAGTACATCATTAGTTTTTGATGTAGTGTTCAATGATTCACTAGTTGCATATAACACCCAGTGCTCATCACAACATGTGCCCTCCTCAATACCCATCGCCCAGATACCCCATCCCCCCACCCTCCTCCCTTCTGTAACCCTCAGTTTGTTTCCCGGAGTCCATCCAGAGTCTTTCATGGTTTGTCTCCCTCTCTGATTTCTTCCCCTTCAGTTTTCCTTCCCTTCCCCTATGGTCCTCCATGCTATTCCTTATGTTTCACGTATGAGTCAAGCAGAAAAAGCACAGTTTCTTATGCTGAAGGCTAAAATTCATAAGGAAGATGTGAGATAATACTTATACACCCAATCACACAGCAAAAGTATTCATAGAGCAAAAACTACATTAGATACAAGGAGAAACAGGAAGAAACACACTAATAAAGATGATTCTAACACACTTCCCTTAATCCAAAATGGTCAAGTGGAGAAATATTTAGTCATTATAGAGAAGAACTGAACAACATAATCCCAAGGACAGATCTTACAGATAGAGATTCTGAATTGTGAACCTTATTAGACAAGACACTTTTCAGAACATTGAACATTCATGAAAATTTATTCTATCAGAGACTGTTGAACAAATCTTGGGTCTAAATGGCAATAGAGATTAAAATTGCCTAATTTGATGAGGATAATGATAATGAAAATACAACATATCAGAATCTGGGTAAAGCAACTGTCAGAAGATATTTTGAAGCATTAGATACCTATATGAAGGGTGAAGAGTGGGCAGAATGGCTGAAGGAGGGTCAAAAGCTGCAAATGTCCATTTACAAAACAAATAAGTCATTGGGATGTAATGTTCAGCCTGGTGATTATAGTTAGTAACACTGTATTGTATATTGGAAAGCTACTAAGAGAGTGGATCTTAAAAGCTCGCATCAGAAAAAAATTCTTTGTACCTACGTATCATGACTGATGCTAACTAGGCTTATTGTGGTGATCATTTTGCAAAATATACAAATATAGAATTATTGTGGTGTACACCCAAAAACAACATAATGTTATATGTCAATTATACCTCAATAAAAAAAGAAATGAGTAGATGTGTTCAAAAGTTACAAGTTTCTAGTTATAATTTGGGAGATGTATTGCACAGCATTTTGACTATAGTTAACAATGCTGTAGTGTATATTTGAAAGTTGTTAAGAGAGCGTATCTTAAAAGTCATCACAAAAACAAAAATTGTAATTGTGTGAGGTGATGGATATTAACTAAACTTATTCTAGTAATCATTTTGCAATATATATATATATATATATAGTCATTATGTTGTACTCCTTAAACTTAACACGTTATCTTTCAATTATATCCCAATAAAACAGAGAAAATGAAACAAAACCTACATAAATAAAAATGAAAATAAATGAATTAACTGTTCAATTGAAAAAGCATGATAGGGGCGCCTGGGTGGCTCAGTTGTTAAGCATCTGCCTTCGGCTCAGGTCATGATCTCAGGGTCCTGGGATCGAGCCCTGCATTGGGCTCCCTGCTCAGCGGGAAGCCTGCTTCTCCCTTTCCCACTCCCCCTGCTTGTGTTCCCTCTCTCGCTGTGTCTCTCTCTGTCAAATAAATAAATAAAATCTTAAAAAAAAAAAAAGCATGATAAAGGATCATAATTTAAACTATGAGAAAGAGAAGGGAAGAATACATAACGGTAAATAAACGGGTTAAGAAATAGTATTCCTGTTAAAGCTCAGAGTAGTCAGGACGTAAAAGAAGCAAAACTTGGCATTGTGAGTGATGCACCAAATACTGTGCTAGGATCTGGAGGGAGGGTTCCCTTTGAACTCCTCACAAAGCTTTTTTGACAGTAAAGATCAGGTTTTTCTGTGTATGTGTATGTACATTTGTGTGTCTGTGTTTCTGTTTGTGTATACATACTACAGAGATATACATTATTTATAAGCACAGTGTACCCACATACACATTATATATATACACATGTTATATATTATATGTGTTTATATGAATGTATGTACGTATACACAATGTTAAATTAAGAAGTTGGAGGATGAGGACACCTACTGTGTTTACGTGTGTGTATGTGTGTATGCTTGTGTAATGTAAACATACAAAACAATACTATATTTTGTTCAGGGAAACTCTCATTTGGAGTAAAAGGACAAAGTAATGTGCGGGCATGATAATCATCTCATCCAGTTAGTGACTATCTCCAGGGAAGAAACAAGGAAATGTAAATATTTTTATAAACTGGGTTAATTTCCTAGTTCACTGGGTTTTTTTGTTTGTTTGTTTGTTTTTAAAGATTTTATTTATTTATTTGAGAGAGAAAAAAAGAGAGAGCAGGGGGAGGGGCAGAGGGAGAAGCAGACTCCGCGCTGAGCAGGGAGCCCGACACAAGGCTAGATCCCAGGACCCTGAGATTATGACCTAAGCTGAAGGCAGATGCTTAACCAACTTACTTCACTACGTTTTTTATCAGATATTTCATAACTAGCAGAGTTTTTAGAGGATACACTTTTTTTTTTTCGAGTACATGATTGCTAAGTTTAATTCAACGGTTATACCCAATCCTGCCTTGTAAAAACAACAAAATGCCCCTATCAAAACTACATTCTGATGTGAGTACAGGCTTCTTGTTTTTGATACAGCTCTAGAAAAAATTTGACACCAAATGCACATAAAAAAAGTTTTAAGGCTTAATAAAAATACAGACTAATAATTTCAAAATGCAGTTTAGAGGTTGAGAACAGGATGCTGAGTTAATGAATTTCCAAATACAGGCAGTCCCCGATGTATAGAGCATTTTCCAAATATAAATGGCCACCTCCGTCCGGCTCACAGGAGCAGAAAGTCCTCTCCTGCTTTTCCCAGTGACCAGACGACCAGGCACTCTAAACCCACTTTTACAGCCCCAGGGAGGGAAGGCTGGGGAGAGAAGGAAGGCAGGGCATCTGTCTGCACTGCACAGAGGCTCCTGCTACAGTTCTCCTTTGCCTGCATCCCCACCTCTGCTCCCCATCTCCGCCCAATATCCCTGCTGATGGACAGAACTGGGTGGACAGCGAGGGCAGGGGCGAAGCCACAGGGCCCAGCAGTACAATGTCAGGGTTCCTGGCAATCCAATTTGGCATCCACGGGTCATTTTCTTGCATACTAAAAACCACAACAAAACATAGTCATAAATGGAAGTTCACTTCTACCATGAGAACATTGCATTAAACAAAAGTTAGTGTGTTTGGGCTTAAACCCTAACTACCGTTTATGACATTTTTTAATGGGGAAAAAAATGCTCTGAATTCCAAACAACTTTCCTATAAGTGGCCATTTGAAGGGTGGAGACAGGAAGTACTTGAGAGAGTCACATGGAAAGAGTTTCTTGCCTCCTGAGTGAACAGGGCAGTTGAAAGGGGGAAAACAAACGGTCTTTGGTTGACAAAGCCACGTGCAGGTCCCCCCAGTGTGCCAGGTGTAAGAGGCGGAGCTCAGCAGATAGCTCCTGCAGGCACTTAAGTGTCTAGGCCACTGTGGGTACGATGAAACACAGCATTGTTGCTTTTCTAAATTTCAGTCATGATGCAGGTATTTTTAGTACCTAGCATTAGCTTTGTAGGCTCTCACACCAAAATGTACCCCGACCCGAAGCCTGTCTTCTGTTAACTGTTGGTCCAACATGAGTGAGGTGCAAGGTCTGAGACTGAGCCCTGTAGGGCCAACCGGGAGAGACTCTGCCTGCCGGGACCGAAGCAACAGCGCTCTGGCCAGCCCGTTCTCTGTGCCGACAAGCATCATGGAATCGGCTAGTTGAGACTTCGATGTCAAACTACTTAATTTTCTGGGCCAAGGTCTCCAGGTTTCTTCTGGAAACTGAGTATGGTCCAGAGGTTCTGCAAAGCTTTATAAAGAGCAGCTAAGCAAAGTTTCTTCCTCTTGGTTGTACCTGAGCTACTGACTTTTTCCTAGAAACAGGGCAGAGTCAACAGTCACTTATGTAAAGCTGGTATTTTAGAAAAGCTTTTTAGATATTATTAAAGATTCAAACTGAAGAACCCAAGGTTCTGAAGCATCTCTTCTTCCCACTGTCAACAGGAGTAAAGACGCATGAAGGATTTCAGTCACCCCATTACCTGGATGCATGTGGACAGTTCTACAGCTGCAGGAGCCGGGGGGGAGGGGGAAGGGGGGGCTTGCCCACAGGAAGAACTGTGGTTTGACAAGGGAGCTGTCTGCATCCCTGGAGGAGGGCACAGGCCTAGACAGGAGGCCACTCAGGAAAAGAAGGAACAATTCACGGCAAAACCAGCCTGGGAATGAAAGGCAGAGATTCCTACGTAAGATCTGGTCAAGCTTTTAGATGGCAGAAATGGAGCACCTCAGAGGATCAGGGCACAAAATCTTTCCATAAAGCATGAGACTGAGAATGACTTTTTGGTTTTTGTTGACAGCTGCCGAGGACAAGCAACCGAGGTGGCTCAGGAAGCGTGCAGAGCACCACACTGGGGCTGACTGGAAAGGAGGCACTGGGGGCCCGCAGAGGCTGTCCCAGGGATGGAAACTGTCCCATGGTGAATGGGGTGAGGACCTGCGGGGCCAGCCAGAGACCCCCAGTCCCCACCAGTAGTGTTTCAGCCTGTGCCTCGCTCCTCTATCCCACAGCAACACACAGGTTGTTTCTTATTTTCTTGCCAAGGCTTTAAACTTAAACTCTGCTACTGTGTTCGTGATCCCCAGACCCCCGGTGGGCCAGCAGAGTGCCGGTGTGGCGAGGCTGTGGGCAGCCCCACGCCACCAGGCCTCAGCGTGGCCTCGCACCACCTGCCCCCATACCCCTCATTGAGTCCCGTCACATGCGCAGTTACAGTGAGTCCCGTTTTATCCCCACCAAGACAGGTCTCCCGCAGTCTGGAGGTGAGGTCCCCCCGGCTCTGCGACGGCAGGGGGCCTGAGCAGCGGCTTCAGATACACAGCAGACCCTCTCCGCACCCGGCTCCTTTGGGCTAAAAGAAACTATAGTATTTGAAATCCTATCTCTCCGGGTTCTTGTCTGGCTACAGGCGAAGCAGCAGCCCCTCTTAGTAGAAGGAGATACTGGATTTGCCTGCCTCCAGGCGGGTTGAGGACTTTGTTATGAGAGCGTGGCCTCGGGCCCAACCTGGGCTCATGGCTGTCCCCCGTGGGCATGGGCACCGGCTGCTGGGCGCGGCCCGCTTCTCCAGGGCCTCCCTTCTCACCGGGCTCTTCTCCGGGCGACGAGCTCGTTGCGGCTTTAGGGGCTGATTTGGGGTCTTCTCCCTCACACAAGAACACGTGGTCCTTGGGTTTGTTTGGGTGTGCCAAAGGTGAAGTGGCAGCAACTGGGGACCCAAAAATGTCACTGGTCTTCCCGCCAGGTGGGTTCAGACGCTGTCGAGTCTGCACAGGCGTGGATTCGTCAGATACCGCTTCCTTTCCCCCCTGGAGGATTGGTCCTTTTAGGGATGTTCTGAGGCTCTTCGGTTGGTCCAAAAATATTAGATGCCATCCTATTGGGCCTGCTTGACGGAGCAGCTTCTTCTGGACTTCCAAAAAGATTGCTGGCCTCTCCTCCCGGGGGCTTCATGGCCCTGGAGCCCGCCCGGCCGCCGTCGCTCTCTGGGGCCTGGAACATCGAGGATACACTTTTTTATCATAAATCCAATTCATACTAATTTTAACAAATGTTTAACATTGGGCCAAGTGAGGAGGTTAAATATAAATAACTAGCAACCCTATCATCACTGAAATTCACATTATGTTATATCACTGTATCGGTTTTATGTTAATGTATATACACACATGTACTATATGAATTACATATATGATTCATATAGTATTATTAGACCATATGTACAAATTAGTACCCTGTAATTTTTGTTATTTTTGGTTTTTCTTTTATCTTAAGTACTAACAAGCAGATGAATCTTTCTGATTCTATGACAGGGATGAGATATGATCAGACTTTGCTTTTTAACAAACCCTTTACCAGCTGACCCAACCACAATTCTTGAGCAATGCATCTGATTGGAAATGCCATACCTGTACTATATGTAATAATGTTACATGTTTGGGTCTGCTCATGAGCTCTCTATAGACTTCCTTTTATCTGTATGTCAACCACTCTATCCAAAATTTATAAAATTATAGGTTTATTGAACACTGTATTACCTGGCAAAGTATATCTCACTCCTATAACCACGCTTTGGTTAGATGGTAGGAATATTGTTACTAATACTAGTAATAAACAATAATAAAAGACACCAAAGATTACAGGGCATATAGGAAATAAATTGCTTGCTCTTGACCATGCAGCCAGCAAGTAATACTTCCAGTGTCAAATCCTGATCCTTCTAACCCCAAAGTGAATGTCCCTAACCACCATTTTCAAGTGAGTGTTTTGTGTCAGGCCACATACCAACAAAGGGGAGGGATTCACTTAAGGTCTTGTGGTCAGTTAAAAGGTCTGACAACTGAGATACAGGTTTGATGACTCTCATCTGCTATCTTATTCTTTGTGGGTTTTTTTGTACTGTTTCTTTCTGAGGCTCAATAAGAAATTGCTTTGGGCGCCTGGGTGGCTCAGTTGGTTAAGCAACTGCCTTTGGCTCAGGTCATGATCCTGGAGTCCCGGGATCAAGTCCCGCATCGGGCTCCTTGCTCGGCAGGGAGTCTGCTTCTCCCTCTGACCCTCCCCCCTCTCATGTGCTCTCTTTCTCTCTCTCTCATTCTCTCTCTCAAATAAATCAATTAAAAAAAATCTTAAAAAAAAAAAGAAATTGCTTTACCCATGTCAAACTAGAAAGTACATGGAATGAAAGGAATGATGAGATAAGAGTAAAATTTACTTCTTGCTTCCACATTTGCAGACACATTCTGTTTCAAATTTTCTATTTTCTGGGACAGAAGAATTTTCCCTTAGAATGAGGAACTTCTAAGACTCTATCCAAGAGATGCCATGTAAAAAGATAAAAAGGCATAAGCATAAAAGCATTTCTGAGAGGGGTGCCTGGGTGGCTCAGTCGTTAAGCGTCTGCCTTTGTCTCAGGTCATGATCTCAGGGTCCTGGGATTGAGCCCGGCATCGGGCTCCTGCTCGTCGGGAAGCCTGCTTCTCCCTCTCCCACTCCCCCTGCTTGTGTTCCCTCTCGCTGTGTCTCTCTCTGTCAAATAAATAAAATAAAAAAGATCTTAAAAAAAAACCCCATTTCTGAGAGAACAAATCATAACCTTAAAAGACAAGAAATAAGACAGGTGTCCACCAATAGGGAGCTGGTTGAATAATATAAGGTGGTCACATCCTAGAGTACCATGCAGCTCTTAAGAAGCAATGAAGATTTTTTTTTCCCCTATAATGTTATGCAGTGATCTCCAGGATATACTCTGTAGTGATTAAAATCATGGGGCAGAAAACTGAGCAGAGCTGTTGCTGTCCAGTACAGTAGGCACTGGTCACCATGACTGTTTAAATGTAAGTTAATCAAATTTAGAATAAATTAAAAATTGATGTCCTCAGTCCCACTCACCACATTTCAGGTGTTCCACAGCCACAGGTAACTAATGGCTACTATGTTGGACAAGGAAGACTGACAAAACCAGAACAGAATCTCTAAGCACAATGGGACAACTACGAAAGGAGTAACATACATGTCACAGGATTCCAAAAAGAGAAGGAAGAAAGGAACAGAAGAAATATTTGAAAAAAACTACTAAGATTTTCCCCACCTTAATGCCAGACAACAAACCACAGACCCAGGAAGAGCAGAGAACACCAAGCTTGACATACGCCCCCCAAAATTTATACCTTGCCACCTCATTTTCAAACTACAGAAAATCAAAAATAAAGAAAATATCATGAAAGAAGCCAAAGGAAACACCTTCCCTATAGAAGAGCAAAGATAAGAATCATATCTGACTTCTCAGAAAACATACAAGCAAGAAGAGAAAAAGATCCACCAACCTTGACATCTGTACCTGTCAAATTGTCCTTCAGAAGAGACAGAGAAAATAAAGACATTCTCAGAAAACCAAAAATTGAGGAAATGTGTTATCAGTTGACGTGCCTTGCAAGAAATATTAGGAGTTCTTTACAGAGAAAGAAAATGATATAGGTCAGAAACTCAGATTTACATAAAGACTGGAAGAGCTTTGAAGAAGGAATAAGTGAAAGTAAAATAAAAACTTTTCTTTTTCTTATTTTTAATTGATTTAACAGAAAACAGTTTTGTTTGAAATTAGAACATCAAGAATGCATTCAATTGTATATGGTCTTATATAAATATATACACTGATATATTTTATGTGTAAGTGAAATGAGATGAATAACAACAATGATAGCAGGGATAGGAAGAATGAATTTGGATTATTTTGTTATTAAAAATACTTGCTCTATCTGTGAAGCAATATAGTATTATTTGAAAGTGCACATGGATTCGTATATGTATATTGCAAACCATAGGGCAGCCACTAAAAAAGAAGAAAAAAAGGTGTAATTTATATGCTAACAGAAAAGACAAAAATGGAACCATACAAAATGTTGATTTAAAAAACCACAATCACAGAAAAAGAGTGGAGGAAAAAAACAGAGAACAAAGGCAATAAGGAGAAAACAGCAACAGATACGGTTACATATTAATCTCACTATATCAATAATTATTTCAATATCAATGGTCTAAATACAGTAATTAAAAGACAGAGATATCAGAGTTGTTAAAAAAACAAGACCCGGGACGCCTGGGTGGCTCAGTCGTTAAGCATCTGCCTTCTGCTCAGGTCATGATCTCAGGGTCCTGGGCTCCAGCCTCGTATCGGGCTCCCTGCTCGGTGGGAAGCCTGCTTCTCCCTCTCCCACTCCCCCTGCTTGTGTTCCCTCTCTCGCTGTCTCTCTCCCTCTGTCAAAAAATAAATAAAATCTTAAAACAAAACAAGACCCAATTATATGTTGCCTACAGGAAACCCACCAACCCTTGTGCAGGCTGCTCAGACCTTTTACCACCTACTGTCTGTCGTCCCCTGTCTGTGAAACAGGACAAAGCTGCCCAGATCCTGCTCTGATGCCCCAGCATCTTTCAGTCACCCCCCCCCTTTTCTGCTCTGCATCAACAGTCACACACCTGCCAATTGCCAAGCTGCACCACTGCCACCTGGTGTTTCAACTACTGCAGGTCCCAGAATATATTTTTCCACAATCTTCTATTACACATACCAGGTTTTCTAAAAAAATTTTTTTAAAGATTTTATTTATTAATTTGTCAGAGAGAGAGAGAGAAAACAGCAGGCAGAGGGAGAAGCAGACTCCCCACTGAGCAAGGAGCCTGATGTGGGACTTGATCCCAGGATCCTGGATCATGACCTGAACCAAAGGCAGACGCTTAACTGACAGAACCACCCAGGTGTCCTTTTTTTTTTTTTTTTTCTCTCCCTAGACAGAATTAGAATTAGTCTTAGTCCATTTAGGAACAAAGCCTGGGTGTTTGCAGATCACTGTAATTTTTGTGCTCTTTGTAGACACTTCTTAGGAGAGAAGTTTAATGATGATGGTTCATTGGTGCCATCTTTTGTCAAAACTTGATCTGTAGCTTGAACATTTCTCAGCAGGATTGTGGGAGGGAGTGGCTTTGACTCAAACCCATGAGACAGAACTTTGTGTAAGGCAGGATAGAAAGGGGGGATTTTGTGGATATAGTATATTGATGGCCTCTCTGCACTCTTCATATAAATAGAATCATACAATTTATGGTCTTTGCATATTCAGCTGCTTTCACTTGGCTTATCATTTTCAAGTTTCAACTATATTGCAGCATGTATCAGTACTTCATTTCCTTTGTCACCAAATGATATTCCACCTTTCATTTAATCATTCATTAATTGGTGGACGTTTGGGTTGTTTCTACTTTTGGCTCTAATCAATAATAATATCATGTGCATAAGTATACTAGTTTTTATGTAGACATATGTTGTCATTTGTCCTGGCTGTGTGCTTAGGAGTGAAATTGCTGAGTCGTATGGCAACTCTCTGTTGAGGAACTGCCAGACTGTTTTCATGACCTTGACAGTGTTGAGGAGTGCAGGCACAGTCTGTTGTTTTTGGTCCTGATTGGACTATGATTTTGGGTTCTGGGAAAGAATATCACAGAACTGAAGTCCTGGGAAAGAATATCACAGAATTGAAGTCCCCTTGTTGTCACATCATATTTAGGGGTATGTGAAACTCACATGACATCATTGTCACTGGAGATGTTGACCCTCATCACAGGGTTCAGGTGGTGATTGTCTAGATTCTCTAGTGTACAGTAACTATCCTCCTTTCACCTATTCTATTCTTTAGAAGTAAATCACTAATTCTGCCCTGCCCTTAGGAGTGGGAGTCAAAATTAAAGTTCACCTAATGGAGGAAGTATATTTAAGTGTATACATTATTTGAAATTATTTTAAAGCAGCTTTTCACTTGTTACTCATTTTTAGTTAATTCAAACATTTATATTAGTATGAATTTGTGTGCACTTATTTTGTAGAGGTTTTTTAATGGGTATATCCCAAAAGAAAGTCTAGCATCATGATTTCCATGGTGCAGAATAAAAATTTTGCCTGAACACTCAGGAAACAACAAAAGAGCTTCCTATGGCCACCATTGTACATCACCACCATGGTATTGTCTAAATATGGTATATCAGAAAACGCTTTAAGACAATATACTTAAGCATGGCAGAATTTGGAAAACATTATAATGTCACAAGATTTTATTCCATACTTGGTTTCCTCAAGAAAAAAAACAAATAAGACAGAAATTATTGTGTCATAAAAAATTACTGCTAACATGCACAAAACATATTTGCAAAACCTTTTTCAATGAAACAAATGTATGAGATGTCAGAAATATTTGTGTGTTTCGTGACGCCTGGGTGGCTCAGTCATTAAGCGTCTGCCTTCGGCTCAGGTCATGATCCCAGGGTCCTGGGATCGAGCCCTGCATCAGTCTCCCTGCTCCGCAGGAAGTCTGCTTCTCCGTCTCCCACTCCTGCTGCTTGAGCTCTCTCTCTCGCTGTGTTTCTCTGTCAAATAAATAAATAAAAATTTTTAAAAAGAAAAAAAAGAAAAATTTGTGTGTTTCATTTGTAAGCTCATTAGCTAAAGCATAGTCTTCCAGGTCTCTGACTCTGACTTTGTGGAAGTTATTTTACCACTCTAGCTTTAGTGTAACTGATCACACTGTAATACAATCCTTTGTCTAGCCAAGCAATTGAATTCTATCTTGGGGAAAAGAAGTCCTTTCCTCTTGGGGAAATACTGGTTTGTCTCCATTTGAACAATCGTTTCAATATTCCTGGTCTGTACATGTGGCCTTTGGGTGGTTGTAGAATTAGCAAGTGTAATATACATGGAAGCATGGGGGAATGTGGCTTTCTTAGATGAGGGATGGAGACCTAGCTGGAGAGGACATGTAGGGGAGAGTGATTTGAGTATCCAGAATTCTTAGAATTTTGGTGCAAAGGTGAGACTATATGTAAAGAAGACATTAAGTATAGATGTGGAGAGGGCTCCAGGGCATTAAAATATATTTTTAAATCATTAATTTTAAGAAATGAAATTGTTGAGTATGTTGAAATCTTAATGGGAAGGAGCCATCTCTTCTTGGATTTAACATCTGAATTTAACATCTGAATTTAACACTACCCTTTCCATACCTTACTTCCTTGTCTCCCTTTTGGAGAAGGCTAAAATTTAATCAAATGATGCAGAGTTTGCTCTTAATGCCTGTGAACTGGATGAATGTATGTATGTATGTATGGATGGATGGCTGTACATATGTATATATGAATGAATGAATGGATGCAGGAGGTATCAAACATGTGGTGGGAATTCATGGATTTTTACATCCCAGGGCAGAGCTCTTCATGCAACTGCCTGAACCTGCGGTATTGGTGGTTGAGAGAATGCAGTATCTGAGGACCCTGCAACTAATGAATGCTAGACAAGAGGCATTTTTGGTGTGGGGGAACAGGTGTTGCAGCTGCCATAGAAAGGTGGCTTTATTGTGGCTACCATGACGACATTTAAGAGACAGTCACAGCCTGACCATAAGAGCAGGTCCTGCCTTCAGGGGTTTGGAGCTCAACTAAGGCAATGCATCCCTTGGATGGGGGCTGAATCTTCCTGCAGTGTGGTGAGACAGAGTCCAGATCTAAGTCACCTCTCCTGTTATGGGCCTCAGTGGCCTGGCCTTCATGTAGTTAAAGCCATTGGGGCCCTGCCTAACACTAATGAGTGTGGGTCCTGCTCCAGGGATATCCTGGAACTGCTTTCCTCTAAAGGCAAGGGCATAGGAGGTAAGACAGGTAACAACTCTGTGCCCCAGCTTCCCCTCTGTAAAATGGGGATGAGAATGTTTCACCCACAGGATCGCTGAGAATATTTAGGGACACACATGAGCAAGCCCATGGCCCTGTGGTTAATGCAAGATCATGAATACCTGTATGAATTCAGGCCACTTCTTATTCTTTTTCAACTTTTTTTAGGGGATAGAGGAGGAAATGAGGAGGAAAAAATGCCCTGGTGAGACATCCATTATAACACGGTTGTTATGATTATGACCCATTGTATCTGTGTTACTGTCACTGACCTGGTGCATAGCATGGTGCAGAGTACATAGTTACTCCAGTAAAGTATTGCTGGGTCACTCTCTTCCTGTGCAGCTCCTCATGAGGTTGGCAGGTTCTGAGGATCTGCATCTTGCAGGCTGCTGAAAGGTCTACTTCAGATTCAAAGGCAGTAGTCCTCAGGTGCACCCCCAACACTTCACATTCCTGGTGGGATATGATGCCTGACACAAGTGAGTTCATAGATCTGAATGAAAGAATGTTGTGGAATAGCTCCTTTGAGATTCACAAACTAGACCAAAAGTAGAGAAACTGCTTTGATGCCATTATGGGAGAAGAGGTTCAGCAGGTGGAATGCCATTCCCTCAGCAGCTGCATGCTGTGTCGAACATCCTGATGCATATCTTAGAGAAGTCCTCTCTTATCTGAAAGGAAAGAATTGTTGAGCTGAAAAAAACCCTTTATTTTTAATATGCACTTACAATGAGTATACATATGCTTTTCTGACTGTATAAATGATAATTAGTGAATTCTATGTTTTCTCAGAAGGATGTGAAAATATGCAGTTATTTGGAAGTGTTCCTATCAATTTGAGATCTTAACATGGATTATTTCCTGGAATCTTGGCTTTATCATTCTATAAAGAAAAATTTTAAGAGCCTGAAAATTTTTCAAGTGTTAGTTAAAAACTTATAAGACTTTGGAATTTTTATAATAATAATTACAACTGTGTTTGCCCTATTATGATTCCTAGTAATGTTCCTTATACAAATCAGAAATTGTTAAATATCAGTATGATTATATTCCCACATCATTTTTTCAGTTCTGTACTCATGGACCACTGTTTCCCTCACCATGCTCTGTCCCCAACCAACCACCTGTATTTTCTCAACAGATTAGTTTTGATCTTTTGTAACTTTATGTCAGTGGAATCATACAGGTTGCATTTTATATTCATCTGCTTGTCATGTCTAGTCATTTATTCACTCATTTATAGTTTTTTTCTTTTTTTTTTCAAGAGAGAGCAAGAGAGAGAGAGCACGAGCAGTGGGGAATGGGCAGAGGGAGAGGGAGAGAGAGAGAGAGAGAATCTTAAGCAGGCTCCACACCCAGCATGGAGCCCAATGCAGGGCTTGATCTCATAACTCTGAGATCATGACCTGAGCCCAGATCAAGAGTTGGACGCTTAACCAATTGAGCCACCCAGGCACCCCCATTTACTTATAGTTCTAAATTATCTTTTATTTGACGTGAATATATGAAACATTATTTATGAGAAGCTACTCTGACTCATCATGGAAGAAGAGGTTTAGCAAGTGGACTTTCATTCCAGCAGCAGGTGCATGCTGTCTAGTAGCCCTTGACGCCCATCTCAGTGATGCTTTTTTAGTGAAAAGCAATAACTTGTCCAGTTGGAGAAAGAAGTTGGTCTTTATATGCATTTGCTATAAATATAACTGTTAAGCTAAGAAAAAAAGCATATGAAAGGGCCACTTATTGTATGATTCCATTTTTATGAAATATTTAGAGGAAGACCATCCATATGCTTTACCAAATAAATTTTCACCTCTACATCCTGACTTGGAGAAAGCTTTTTCTGGTGGGTTAGGGTCACATCCCCTTCATCCCACTTGCTTTCACCACAATGTTCAAGCAGCAGTTCAGGCTTTTGTCAAAAGATGGCACCAAAGTACCGTCATCATCAAACTTCTCTTCAATGAAGAGTCTGCAAGGACTGAAAAAACAACAATCTCAAAACCCAGGTTTTGCACCTAAATAAAATAATTCTAATTCTGTCTGAAAAAAACTTGTAGGTATAAAAGAAGATTTTGGGCTATGTGAAAGCACATACCCCAGGGCCTGCAGACATTGAAACACTTGGTGGCAGTTGTGTATCTTAGCAGTCACTGGCAGGTATTACAAAAGTGGTACAGGCCAGACAGGGGGTAGGTGACTGAAAGAAACTGGGGCACTGGAGCAAGGTCTGGGCATCTGTGTCCTATGTCACAGACAGGGGATGATTGACAGGGGGCGGGAGAGGGTCTGGGTAGCCTGTACAAGGGTGGGGTGGTGGAGATTGAATGCCCTGTTCTCTGGTAGGGACCTTCTGTACAGTTCACATTGTGCATCAGCTGACAGTGATGACAGCTAGATATGTCAGTGATGACCATGTAGTTTGAGGTCAACAGGAAATGGATCTACTTTAATACACTTACGAATTTTCCCAGGAGAATTGTTAAAATAGTAAACAAACCATTTCATGATATTTTTATACTCTTTGCAAAATGTACTCCTTTCCATCTAAAAGGAACTACAAAAATGGAGATAAATGTGATGTCACCTGGTGGTGAGATCTAGGATGGCAGCTTTGAGAGTCTCAGACCAGGGGGCTACCCAAAGGGGAGGGAAGATAGAGGTTGGGAGCTTGAACTCATGGAATCTGCCATCTTTCTGAATTTCCAAGTAACTGTAACAATCCATCTGTATCCATCACTTTTCTATGATATAAGAAACCACTTTTGGGGCATATCTATACCTGAGATTGTAGGTCTAATGATATCAATGATTAATATTTATTATTGCCTTCTTATTGCCCAATACTGAAAAATTAAAAATAGAATTACCATTGATCCAGTAATTCCACTACTGGGTATTGACCCAAAGAAAATGAAAACACTAATTCACAATGATATATGTACTCCTCTGTTTATTGCGGTATTATTTACAATAGCCAAGATATGGAAACAACCTAAGTGTTCATTGATAGGTGACTGGATAAAGAAAATGTGGTATGTATATACAATGGAATTCAGCTATAAAAGAGAATGAAATCTTGCCATTTAGACAACATGGTAGGATCTTAGAACCATTATGCCAAATGAAGTAAGTCAGACAGAGAAAGACAAATAGCATATGATCTCGCATGTGGAATCTAAGAAAACAAACAAAAGCAAACAGGAAAAATAAGTTGATGGATATAGAGAACAGATTGGTGGTGGTTTGAGACAGTGGCTGAGGGCTTGGCTAAATGAGTAATGGTGTCAAAAGGTACAAACTTCTAGTTATAAAATTGTCATGGGGATGTCATGTACAGCATGGTGACTATAGTTAATAATACTGTATTGCATATTTGAAAGTGTCTAAGAGTACAGATCTTGAATGTCCTCATCACACACAAAAAATCTACAGCTATGTAAAGTGATGGAGGCTAACTAGACTTATGGTGGTGATAATTTCATGATGTAGATATAGATATCAAATTATTACATTGAACATACACAAAAGGTAATGAGGGGATGATTTACTTCCTCGTCCTCACCATAATCAGAAAACTTATGTACATAGAAATGGCACCTAAGCTATTCCAGCATATAAATATGTGTACATTTCCCTTCCTGCTCTGTCAAACCCCAATGATGTCTATGAGTTGTTTGTGGTTACGTCATCCCTTTTGTTAGAGGGAGAACACAGGAATGACCATACATATATTTGCTGAAGTTTTACAGTATTACATGTCAGAGACGTAATTTTGGTTTGTTTGTTTCTCCTCAAATAGCTCTGGGGTAAGTATCAACCTGCCCATTTTACACATGACCTACCATAGGGTCACACCCATCTAAAGAGAGGCATCTTTATGATTTTCTTTTTTTTTTAAGATTTTATTTATTTATTTGACAGAGAGAGACTCAGCGAGAGAGGGAGCACAAGCAGGGGGAGTGGGAGAGGGAGAAGCAGGCTTCCCGTGGAGCAGGGAGCCCGATGTGGGGCTCCATCCCCGGACCTTGGGATCATGACCTGAGCCAAAGGCAGACGGTTAACGACTGAGCCACCCAGGCACCCCACTTTATGATTTTCTATAGGTCATTTTTTCCCAATGAAAATACATAATTTTAGATACAGAAACAAAACCTTTTATTCAAACCAGATTATGAAACAATAACTAGAGTGTGATCCCAATGTCTTTTGAAAAATTTGTATGTGTATAAAAAAGAATGAAGGAACATACACATAGTTTTATTTCCTAGTTACGCTTATATTTACATCACAAAAACCATAACCAAAGTAAAATGAAAAATTATAAATTGGGGAAAATATTTACAACTTACATCACAAACAAAGGGTTCAATTCCTAATGTATAGAGAGTCATGAAAAAGTGAATGCAAAAATGCCCCCAAAAACACCAGAGGAGAAATAAAAGTGATAGATACAAATATGTATTTAAAATGTGTAGAACAACTGCTGTCCAATGCAGTAACCATAGCAACAGAGGGCTATGTACACTTCACTGAAATTAAAAAGTAGTTCCTCAGTCGCAGTAGTTGTAATTTAGCAGCTCAACACCCACAGGTAGCTAGTGGCTGCCATGCTAGATAACACAGATACAGAACATTTTTGTTTCTACAGAAATATCTGTTGCATGGCACTAGTGTAGAATAATATACCACCATTTACCTATAAACAGGGGAGGAAACTCATCTACGTATTGTAATCACTTATATTTTTTAAACTGGAAGTTTAAAACAAAAGCTGATAAAAATGATTACATATAAGATTTCAGAGGAACTGCCAGGATGGAAAGAGATGATGTATATTCTCTTAAAAATTGTAATACATATTTATAGGCTCCATGCACTGAAAAGCACAAGAAACAATGACCAACCCGGTAACAAGGAGCAGCTCTAGTTCCCTTCTGACAGATTACCTTATTGGACTAGAAAATTTCTGACTGACAAGTTAAGACAACATTTCTGGGGGAGGTGAAAATGTAATTATGTGAGGTATTAAGGCCCAGTTTGGTGATGGCCCAGCATAAGTGACTCCATTTTAGGCCTGTAGTTTTCATTTTAACACCACCAAAAGAGATATGGGCCAGGCCTAACATCACTCACCATGAGCTGACACAGTTCAACAAATGTCTCTTTCTTCTTCCTAACTGTACTGGCTACAAGTGTGGGCTCTGGAGACAGCGTAGGGCGAAACCCTAGTTCTTCACTTACAAACAGTGAGAGTTTGATTATTCTACTTTATCTTACTCAATTGCCTCATCTGCAAAATTGCACTTTTACAGTACTGTAGAAGAGAAAATTGAAAACAAAAATATATCCTTGTGTTTTGTTTTTTATAAAAATAAATGGTCAGAAACACAGCACATTTAAAATTCTACTGCATAGACATTGGGATAGGTGGCTCTCTTTGAACCCTGGGAGAGTGAAAGAACTTCTCTGTGCCTCAGTTTCCTGTCCTGTAAAATGGGGAAATAATCAGCCCTTTCTCGTTGTTATTTTGAGAATTGTTGAGTTAATACATAAACACACCTAGAAAAGGGCAAGGCATATAATAACAGCTCAATAAATGCCAGGTATTTTTATAAATATAAGCAAGTTCAGATTGCTACAGTTTTCATATTTTTACATAAGGTTTTCATGTGCCTTTAATAAGGCTTAATAATCTTACAACTGAATCCTATTCATCGACTGATACATGTTTTAAATCACTATCAATACAACCACTGCTGGATACCTAACAATCATGAGAACATCTCAAAGCACTTGGAACACTCTATCTCGGTAAATAACACCACCATTTCTGCACATGGCTAAACAAAAATCTGAAGGCTCATCCTGGATTCCTCACAAACCCCCACCTTCAGCCACTGAGGTCACCTCTCTCCTACCTCCAAAATGTTTAGTCCAGGGCCACCTCTGCCCCCTGCACATTGCTGCAGCCCTTGGCCATTCCATCCTCATCCCTCACCTGGACTTCTGCAAGATTTTCCTAATTGTCCCTGTGCAGTCCATATTCCACACAGCGAGAGAGTCACCCTGTAATCACATGAATCAGATCATGTCACTCCCACACTGTAACCCTTCACCCTCAATATGACCCCAATCTCCTTACACAGCCTAAACAATGTGGCTCCTGTCTGCTCACTTGACCTCATCTCCTCCTGTCTGCACTTTGTCTGCCAGACTCCAGCCACTCAAGCTTGTAGTATACTCTTTGAACATCTTTTGCCAGGCACCTCACAAACCAAAGCGCCAGCCCAGGCCTGGTTTCCTCTTGACATTAAGGACCCCCTCTTCTCTCACGGCTGTGTTTTCAGTCAACCTTCCCTTTGATTTGTATTTGCAGGAAAGCGCTCCCCCCTACCTGCCCCACTGTGCCCCAGACCCCGTGCCTCTGTCTCCCCAGCCCTCTCCAGAACTGCCCGGGTCAGTCGTAAGCTGTAGGGCATTTGGTCAGCACTATCTCAAGAAGCAAATAAAATTGCAGCCCAGTACAGCAGCCTCTGAATTAGTGTCATTCTCCTGTCCTTCCCCACTGCCCCACCAGCGTTTGCTTTCCAGATATATGTGTCTCAGCAAAGTCCATGGACCAGCTCGACAATGATCACATTAATGGGTTGCGTCTGTGTTGACGCGTCTGTTCTCAGTCTAATGGCTCTTTCTGTCCCTGACGGCTGCCCCTCCATTACGGTCTCTGAGCACCCGATGCCAGCGCCAAGGGAGGGTGGCCAAGGGAAAGACTGTGCACATATTCACTTAAAGAAAAACAGTATTCCCAAGGCCACTTAATGATTTTAATACCTCTTGATGCATTAAAAGCCCTTGAGGACAGTGGTTAAATCCATGCACCGTGCAGTGTGAACCCCAGCAAGATCCCCCGACGTGGTCACTGCGTAGGACACGCTGGCCGTGCAGGGCCATGAATGCCAACGCAACATCCAAAGGGTGGTAGGGCCATCCTAAGAATTCGGGAGAATTCTCATCACGGTGCCACATCCCTCCCCAGCTCGATGAGGTCCTTCCCATTTCACGGGGAGAGAAACTGCAGCTTGAGGATGATAGGAAGTCCCAAGGCCACATGGCTGGTCTGTGCCAGGGACTGGAGTCCAGATCTATCTGGCTCCAATGCTCTTACCTGCCAACGGAGGGGGCTGCATGTGACAGTGGTTATCTTTCCGGCGGTCTCTTCCCTCACATGCTTCATTCACTGCCTCTTCTTTTCCACTCCTGATTTATGGAAAGTTCTGCCTGGTATGTTCTAAGCAAAACATGATGGACAGCAGAGCCGTGCCCCATGTGCCCACAGCACCTCTGAAACAGAAATGTGAGGACCCCACCCACAGCTGGCCTGCCCTGGCTTTGTGCTCTGTCCCTGGCCTCAGGAGGACATGCGGACATGCATTCCTGGAGGGGTGCCAAGTAAACAAGATGTTCGGTGTGTTCTGCTCTGCTCCCATGCAAAGGCATGCATACAATGTGGCATCTGATCCTGCCTTCCAGAGACCCCCTGGCCCACGTGTCCCTTCCACCATTTATGCAACTATGACCTTAATTTCAATTTACTATAGAACACATACCCTCCCGAAGGATTATGTTCCCCTCCAAAGATGTCACCGGGAAAGGCTGAACAAGTCCAAAGGCACTCTCGGTTGCTCAGGACAGGTATGAAACTCCCCTGGGAAGGGCTTGCAGAACTGGTTTGGAAGGTTCTGGAGGGAAGCACACCAGGCCTGGTACTCCCTGACTATGCGTGCGTGCGTGTGTGTGTGTATTGTGTGTTGTGTGTGTGTGTGTATCCTGTGTCCAACTAGCTTGCAGGTTGAGCACCTGCATCTCCTTTTCACAGTGTCATTGCCAGGCCTGTTCATGCACTGCACTCAACAGGACTTGCATGTTTCCTTTCTGATGCACTGATGGTTTTCTTAGAGTTGTGTGTACACATGTGCACACGTGTGTGAGCCTGTGACTTCTAGCTACACCTGCAGCTGTTGCTTTGGTCTTCCCGTATGGGCAGGATAACATTCTTATGGGTGACGTGTGATCTTTCCTCTGGACCACCCACGGCTGCTCTATCTAGGGAAGGACATGTTACGCACACACACACATACACACACACACACACACACACACACACACCTGGCTGCTTTAACTCCCAAGACATTGCCATGAGCTCCAAGGGAGCCGGGGGAGGGGAGAGGAACAGAAGTGCACAGGGCCCCTTCTTTAGCCCACCCAGCTCCATGGCAGAGGCATGTCCTGCAGCTGCCTGGCATGCTTGCTGCACCCAGCCACGGGGGCCTGGAAGCCCATGTCCCAGGTAGCTGGCACCACCGCTCACATTCAGGCCTTTTTGAGTGTTGGGTCTAAGACCTGCAGCTTCATAACACAGGCCGGGCACGATTCTCACAATTGGACAATAAAATCATTTGCTCTATTTGCAACTGCATTCGTAAGTGGAAGTATCTGCATTGCTAGCACCCCCTGTGTGCCGAGCCCAACCCTCGCACCTTGGGATGCTGCCTCTGTATCCGCCCTCTAGGGCTGCCACAACACAACTGCACAGACGAGGCTTGA
Source organism: Phoca vitulina (assembly GCF_004348235.1). Lineage (NCBI taxonomy): Eukaryota > Metazoa > Chordata > Mammalia > Carnivora > Phocidae > Phoca > Phoca vitulina. Next base: position 582,668 of record NW_022589825.1, on the reverse strand, counting down.
AACAGCAGATTTTCTCCCCTCACGGCTCTGGGGGCTGGAAGCCCAGGACTGAGGCGTTGGCAGGGTTGGATTCTGGTGAGGCCTCTCTTCTTGGCTTGCAGATGGCTGCTTCCTTGCTGTGACCTCTCCTCCTTGCACACTTGGGGACAGGGAGAGGGGTCTTCTATGTCTCTTCCTCTTCTTACAAGGACACTAATCTTATCAGACAAGGGCCCCACTCTGCTGACCTCACTGAACCTGAATCACCTCCCTGAAGGCTCCATCTCTAAACACAGTCACCTTGGGGGTTAGAGCTTCAACATCTGAATTGGGGGGACACAGTTCAGTCCCCAACGGCTCCTTTTCTGGATCACTCCACCACCACCATCCTCTCTTCTTCTCACTACTACCCTCCCCCCCCCCCCCCCCCCGCCCCAACCAGGCTCTCCTGGGCTGGCATCTCCTCTCCCGTCCTGGGGCTGCTGAGGCCCCCAGGAGCTCCTCCCTGGACAATGCTGGACACACACTAGTCTGTGTCCCTCTCCTGCTGGGATGGGCACACAGAGCCTAGAGCTCCCCTGTGGTGGGTTTATACCTCTGCAGTTTATACCAATGATTAGTTGTGGGGGTAGGTTTGCATTCCCTGAGCAAGTATCAGCTGGACAGGAAAGGGTGGTGGAGCACAGCTGGCCAGAAGAGAACGCTCCTGAGTCATTTGGAATGTGTTGCCTGGGTTCCCCAAGCACCCACTGCACTCATGCCCAGCTCCGTGCCCCTGCTGCGGGAAACCCTCGCTCTACCTACCAGAGCTGTGGCCTAATTGGAGGTCCCAGAGCACAGACTTAGAGGAAGAGCCTCATAAATGTCGTAGAAGGCACAGACTGAGTGCTGTTCAGCTGTGTCGGTGAAAGCTGAGCACCTACCGTGTGCCAGGTCTCGTGTCCCCACAGTGCCCAGCCTGGGGAAGTAGAGACACATATCCTGCCAGTCTGATCCCAAGAATTGGGGACATGAGTTCTCAAGCGCGCATCACCCCACCACCAGCCCCTCCCTGCCCTCCCCCTGTCCCCATCCTGATCACAGGCAGGACCACGTTCCGCAGACCAGGATTTCATCCCAGTTCTGCTGCTTGATGGCTGGTGCCTGAAGCCCTCCAAGCCCGATCTCCCTCACCATCAGATGGGCACATAAGTGGCACATGCTACAGACAGGTGTGAGGGGAGCTTGTGTGGATGTAGAAGAACGAATGTACAAAGACAGATGGCCCACGATTAAAATCAGTTGCTGGAGTCGCTTCCTCTGGGAAGTGACAGTGTCTGGAGCAGATCCAGCCCCTGGCCCTCCACTTACTGGCCCTGTCCTCTCCATCTTTCCATTTACTCTCCAATCACCGGAGGGGCAGCCTGGGTGACTGCTCCGTGTCTTTCCTGCATCATGTGCCCTGGTACTTAAGCCAGGCAGACCCGGCTCACTTGCCCCAGACGTGTGGCCACAACTTTCATCCAGAGCAGGGACAAGAGGGTTAATTCGGCAGTGCCTTCGGAGGAGGGCTGTGGGTGCAGGCTGGGCCAGTGCAAGGATGAGTGCCAACAGCACACAGGCCGGAGGGCCCAGCTCACTCCCTGGTTCCCATCCCACCAGCCAAGCAGGGTCGTTGGGCCACCAAGAGGACAGTGCCAAGGTGTTGATTTGCACATGGCATCCGTCCCCTGAGCCCATGGCTTTCCCAACAGGCCTGCCCACCCTGCTCTGCTTTCCTCTGCAAGCAAGCTCATATTGTCTGCCACTAAGCTCCACCCCAGCCGACCGCCTCCTGACACACGACCCTCAACAGCTGGCTCTGGCCCTTGACCAGTGGGGTTTCTTTTCTTTTCTTTTTGCTTAAAAAATGTCTTTAATAGTAATGGAAGAGAACAGTTACTCAGAAAAGACTATACAGTCCCATTTTTTATCCTCAACAAGCTGAAAAACTAAGAGAACAGGAAATAACTCATAGAACAGGGATCGATCTAACTTTAATTTTGACCTCTCCTCAGAAAATGTCTTCAATTTTGCCCTCTGCCACAAGTGTTCACTGTAAAAATACAGATTTTTGAGGACAAAGGCAACTAAGAAACTCTAATCTTTTTTTCTTGTAGTGTTCAATGATTCATTATTTGCTTATAACACCCAGTGCTCATTACAACACGTGCCCTCCTTAATACCCATCACCAGGCTAACAACCCCCCCCCCACTTCCCTCCCCACTGAAACCCTCAGATTGTTTCCTGGAATCCATAGTCTCTCATGGTTCGTCTCCCCCTCTGATTTCCCCCCTTCAGTTTTCCCTTCCTTCCCCTAATGTCCTCCATGCTATTCCTTATGTTCCACATATGAGTGAAACCATATGATAATTGTCTTTCTCTGCTTGACTTATTTCACTTAGCATAATCCCCTCCAGTTCCATCCATGTCAGTGCAAATGGTGGGTATTCATCCTTTCTGATGGCTGAGTAATATTCCATTGTATATATGAACCACGTCTTCTTTATCCATTCATATGTTGAAGGGCATCTCGGCTCCTTCCATAGTTTGGCTATTGTGGACATTGCTGCTATGAACATCGGGGTGCATGTGCCCCTTCTTTTCACTACATCTGTGTCTTTGGGGTAAATACCCAGTAGTGCAATTGCTGGGTCATAGGGTAGCTCTATTTTTAACTTTTTGAGGGGGTTTCTGAGTTCCCATGGTGGGCAGTAGGTGTGCAGTGGGGTGGCAGGGGGCATCCAATCCTGAGCCCCAGGGCCATCAAGCAGGTGGGCAGCCCAGGGAGCAAGGTGGGCTGCCCCTAGAATGGCAGGGCAGCCTGACCCCACACTCCCAGCCCCCTCTGGTCCCTAGAGGAATGTGAGGCTCAATCTGCCCAGTGTCCACTCTCTGCCCACACCGTCCTACAGACAAAATCTGTGCTGGCAGTGCTGTCCGCTTTCAGCCACATGTAATGGATAGGTCCGGAGCCCAGAGCCTCATCATGGACTCACCAGTGTTGGCACCCGATGTGGTGGTGGGGGAGCTGCAGGTTCCAGAGCTGCACAGACCTGTGTGCGAATCCTGCACCAGCCCTTGTTAGCCCCCCGAGCGTGGGCAAATACATGCTCCCAACCTCAGCTTCCACACCTGTCAGAGGGCGACAGCCACCCATTTCAGGTGCACAACACAAGGGTTTTCAGTGTGGGCACAGAGTTGTACAACCATCACCACCCTCAATTTAGAGCATTTTCATCACCCCAGGAAGAGACCCTGTGCCCATCAGCAGCCACCTTCCATTTCCCCACACCCGCCAGCCTCAGGCAACTGCTAACCTTCTGGTCTCTGTGGATTTGTCTATTCTGGACATTTCACACCAATGGACTCATATGCTATGTGGTCTTTTATGTTGGGCTTCTTGCATGTAGGATAGGGATCCAGGGTCCATCGGTGATGCAGGAGCTGTCAGAAGCTCGTTGCTTTTGTGGCTGAGTAGCATTCCACTGCATGGATGGGCCACATTTTACCCATTCCCCAGTTGATCATGTTGGGTTGCTTCCACCGTTTGGCTTCCGTGAATAGCGCTGCTGTGAACATGGGTGTGCTTGTCTGAACATAGGTTTTCTTTTCTCTTGTGTCATGTGGTAACTGTATGTTTAAAGGAAACGTTAGCTCTCCTTGTTCTAGGGCCAAGCGAACCAAAGGTCACCCCTTTCCTGGCCACCCCCATCTGCCTTGGTGTTTTCTGAATGCACTTTTCACCTCTCACCCAAACTCACAATGTGTCTTTGGTTACGTGGTATTAATAGGTGTGCGGGGCAGGGTCACAGCCTCCTGACAAGAGCTGAAGTTATTCAGTGATGGCTGATGGGGCACCTGCTCGTCCACCCATACTTGCAGACAGCAGGATGAATCCTGCCCGCTGAGATGACTGGCCTCCGTGGAGAGAGTCTGCCGGCTGCCCACAAGAAAGATGGCCATCCGGGCACCTGGGTGGCTTAGTTGGTTAAGCGACTGCCTTCAGCTCAGGTCATGATCCTGGAGTCCCAGGATCGAGTCCCGCATCGGGCTCCCTGCTTGGCAGGGAGTCTGCTTCTCCCTCTGACCCTACCCTCTCTCATGTGCTCTCTCTCTCTCTCTCTCTCTCATTCTCTCTCTCAAATAAATAAATAAAATCTTAAAAAAAAAAAAAAAAGAAAGATGGCCATCCATCATTCCATCCCTGCCCCCACTTTGGTGAGCACATGCTCTGCAGTCAGCACTGTGCAGGGGCTGGGAGGCTGCAGAGTGATGGGGAGACAGACAGGGTCCCCGAGCTCATGGAGCAAATAGTCTGGGGTAGGGGAGGGAGCAATTAGTCCACAAATAAACTAACTGAACGGGACACTCTGCTACACAGAGCAGCCTTGGAAGGCCTGGGCTGCACTTCAGATCTGGTGGGAGGGGGCTTCTCTGAGACCTAGCTGCCTGGTGAGATCAGGAGGCAGAGCATGCTGGGCACTGGGGCAGGTGGCGTGAGGGCCGAGGGGAGGAAGGAGCTGGGCTGGAGACAGGGACCTGGCAAGGTAGGAGGGAGCTCTGGGAGGACACTGTAGAGATGGGGAGAGGGCATGAGACCAAGTGAGGAGTGAGACAGAGGGAGAGAGAGGCAGAGACGGAGAAGCAAAGACAGAGGAAGTGTAAGGCAGGGGGTGAAGGCTGGGGTGTAGCATAGAGATGTAAGGCAGGGGGTAAGGCTGTGGTGTAGGATGGGGTGTAGGGTGGGGGTATAGGACAGGGGTGTAGGGCGGGGTGTAGAGTGGGGTGTAAGGCTGGGGTGTAGGATGGGGGTGTAGGGTATGGTGAAGCAGAGTATAAGGCAGGGCGTAAGGCGGGGTGTAAGGCTGGGGTGTAGGATGGGGGTGTAGGGTGGGGTGTAGGACAGGCAGGGGTGTAAGCGGGGTGTAAGGCAGAGCGTTGGCTCTCACCCTCAGGCTGGCGGATCAAGGAGAGCCCAGGGGAGAGATGACACATGACTCATGGTGGTCTGGATCCAGAGAGCAGGGGGCTGGGGCCGTGTGTTGGGGGAATTCCTGAGACTTGCCCTGGTGAGTTAGGGGCCTGGGGGAAAGGGACACAGAGGAGAATCAGGAGTGGCTCCTGGGCTCTGAGCTGAGCAACAGGGTAGATGGCAGAGCCATTTGTCGGGATGGGGACAAGTGGGGGATAAGCAGACTGGGGCACCAGACCAGCCTGTATGAGAGTGGAGAGACCCCGAAGCCACGCTGATGCCGTGGGTGCTTCCCAGGCATCACCAGGTGGCTGCCTGAGCCCCATGGTGGGGGGGGGGCTCCCCCTCAGGAGAAGAGAGGCCAACCTTGCCCACCCCAGGCATGGAAGCCTAATCCCCCACCTCCGGGGGTGCTTAACTCCATCTCCCGAAGGTGAGAGAAGCTAGGAGTGCTGACTGCAGGCCAGGCACATGCTGTGTTCACTTGCTTAACCTCTACAGCCAGCCCAGGAGCTGTGAGCCATTTTCCCTGTCTTGCAGATGAGGAAACTGAGGCCCAGATGCCAGTGGGTTTCTGGTACCTCCAGCCCAAAGGCAGGGGCACGTCATGAGAAGGGTTTGTGGGCGGTTAACCGCATCCAGACAGATGGACGCTGATGGCGGGGATAGGCCTGGCAGGGCACCTTGGCTCTGCCAGCTGTGTGTGTAGGCTCAGCACCTGCCTCTGCCCCAGCTCAGCAGTCCTGCTGACACCTGACCATCTCTTCGTGCAGCCACAAAGGAGCGGGACGCTAATCTGGGGCATACCTGTGCTGAGTCACCAACCGTAGCAGGAATGTACCCACAGGAAAGTGGTGTGGCCGAGGAGGAGGACAAAAGTGTGGTGGCCCTCAGCCCCTGGTCCCTGTGGGGGGCTTTCCAAGCTGGCTGGAGAAGGGTCAGTCCACACCACAGAAGGGGAGGCTCAGAGAACATTTTGGACTCTAGGCAGCCAGGGAGCACCTGTTCCCCAGCCAGTGGGTGGCCAGCTCTTAGCCCCAGTGAGTCAGGGGGCCTTGGGGCAGGCAGGGGCCATCAGTCACCAGCTTGTTCTTCAGCCCCAGCCCCCCCCAGGGGATGTCAATCCTGCCCCCTTCCCACTCTCTAGAAGCAGAGCCCCTCAGAACGTGGGAGCACTTTCCATTTCCAGCTGGGTTAGGACTTCCTTCTGCTGTCCCTGCTGTCAGGGCCCCTGGTTCAGGGGTGGGTCTGGAGAGGGGAGACACAGGGGCAGGAGGAAGAAGGGAATCCAGCTCATTGGAAGGACAGAAGGAAGGGCAGAGCTGGGGATGGAGTGTGAACCCTGGTTTCCTGCATCCGGGCCTCCCCCATAGCCCGGGGAGGGACTCCACACAGAAACAAGTCAGGTGACAAAATCAGCTGCCAGAACCCCAGCTGAGCAAAACACCCACTGAATGTATTTCCCCAACAGAGGAAAGGTTGTGAGTGAGACGCTCAGCAAGAGGCCAGAGGAGGTAGGCTCCTGCTCAGGAGAGGGCCCCTGGGGGTTAGGGGAGAGCCCAGATCTGCAGGTGCAGCTCACACAGAGGACTCGGCAGAGGGCCGCTTGTCTGGGAGAAGATGCTAGTGGTTATTCCTAAAGTCATGCTGTTCAGTAAGCAAGGACATTGCCAGCAGGCCACTAGTTGAATGCAGGGCTTAGCTCAGCTCAGCTCTGCAGGTGGTCCCTAGGGACAGGACAACTAGGCCCAGGTAAAGCCTTCCTGCAGACATGACACGAGGGTCCCACCAGAGGCCACCTGGAGGCCAGTATGCCGGTTGGGTTCACTTTCTGAGTGGATGCTAATGCTGGGCTGTTTCTCTTCTCAGGAGCCCTGCCCACCCCACCCCACCAACTGGGGGACTTCCTCGAGTTCCTTCTCTGGCCTCAGTGCGCTGACCCGGCCTCCTGGAGGCTGGTAGGAGAAGAAAAGGAGGCACTTGTGAGAAGCAGGCCTGCCTAGTTGGTGGCTAGGGTGGGCTCTGTGCCCTGGTGGGACAGTGTATGGGGAGCTCCTGAGACTCCAGGCCCCGGTCATCCCATGGGGTCGTGATGGGATTGATCCTTTCTCATTGATCTGAGAGCTACACTTTCTAGTTGGCCCTGCACCCTTTTGTGACCTGTGTCCTTACTGTTTTCAATGAGGAAACCACCTCCAACTTCCATAGAGGTTTGGTGACTTGCCCAGTGGCCCAGCAAAGCCATCTCAGGGTTGGAGCTTTTGGTTGGAGTGGTCTGGGGAGGGAAGAGGGGAAATTAGGAGAAACCCTTGGTTGGAGGAGACATGGCCTAGGCACCCCGGGGTCTGATGGCAGGAGGGAAGCCCCACCCCCGGAGAGGGATGGGGGAGAAAGATAGGGGCAGTGGTCCTAGCAGAGCAGCCTTAGGGCCCCAAACCTGGCTTCAAGCTCTTCTGTCACCATCTTAAAAGTCACAGTAGTCTTCAAACATGGGGCCACTTTGTCACTCTGCACCTGACCCTCACTCTGCACCGGACCCCACAAATTAAGTCAGTGCTGGCTTTTAGTGTCCAGAAAAAAATGAGCCCAAATTCTAGCCCTGACATTTTGTTGCATGACCCTGACAAATTACTTAACCTTCATGCCCGGTTTCCTCACCTGCAAAATAGGATAAAGGTGGCACACAGCAACACTTGGTTCAAGGAGCTCCACGGTCATTGGTCATTGGGTGAGTGAGGGCCATTGTCTCCGCACCTCTGGCTTGTGGGTTTGCCTTGCATGTAGGGATCAAAGTAGCAGAGCTGCCCCACCATCATCCTCCCCGCCCACAGTGCTCTCTAGCCCCTGCATCCTGGGTGTCAAGAGGGGTTGGGTGCTGTGTCCTGGCACAGAACACCTTCGCAAGACTTGGTGGGAAATGGCAACACTCATCCCAGCCCAGGGGCAAAGGGGATGAGGAGCAGGGGGCACATTAACAGTTGAGGAGGTGAAGCAGATGGGGGCTGGGCATGGAGGAGGGGGGCTGGGCATGGAGGAGGGAGCCTGGTGTTTGCCCGGGTGACAGTGGCAGGTGGTGTAAGCACCAGAGAAGGGGACACAGGAGAAGCAGGGAGACTGGGTTTGGGGAGAGGGCAGTGAGAACAGCCCTGGGGTTTGGGGGTATGTGTGGGACTCTAAGTGGACAGGTCCAACACATGTGGAGATGTGTCTCTGAGCCCGGGTAGAGGGGAGGTCTGCAGACTTCCATGTGGAAGTGCTCAGTGTATGACTAGCTCTCAGAAGCATGGTGGGGTGGCCCTGTGAGTGAAGGCCCCGTGAGTGGAGAGTTTTGAAGGCTCACCCAAGGAACCTCTTGTGTTTTGGGGAACAGAAGCTGGTGGCAAAGAGATGGAGGAACAGCAGGAAAGGGGCCCACAGAAGCCAGGTGGGGGACAGGGTACAGGGAGGAGGGAGGGACCCCTCAGGGATCAAGTGGCTGTGCCAGTGACACACAGAGACTCTAAGATCCAGCACTGAGGAAACCGCCGTAGCCCTACAAGGGCAGAGGTGTGGAAGGGGCAGAGAGAGCTCTCCATTCCTTTTTTTTTTTTTTTTTTTTTTTTGATGGACGCAGTGGTGAGCAGGCTGTGAGGAGGGACAGGAGGGCCATGGCGAGGAATCACCTTGCTGGGAGCTTTGTGGTTTTATTTTAAAAAATGCCAATGACAAGGAAAGAGTGTGACAGACCACGGGGAAGGACCCTGAGCACCCCCAGAAGGAAGGAGGAGAGGCAGGGAGCTGATGGCTCCTGTTTTCTCCATGGAGTAGGAGGTGAGGGTACCTGGGGTAAGTCAGGCGTCAGAGGTTGGGGCAGAACAGAGACGGTGTCACACGGTCCCCATGGAGACTGGGAGGAGGAGCCCAGCTGGACAGTAGACAGTAGCTATAAGCAGGTGTAGGGCCTCCGTCCTGGGATGGGGGGGTCTCTCATTGCTCTCAGCAGTCTGGAGGCAGGTGGGGGGCAAGCACTTACAAAGCACCTACTGCATGCTGGGGGGTCAAGGACATGTTTGGAGGACTAAGTCAGACATCTGTATGAGCGTTCTGGGGCTATTGTAACAAATTACTACAAACTGGGGGCTTAAAACAAGGGAAATTACTCTCTCATGGATCCAGATGCCAGAGATCTGAAATCAGGGTGTCAGAAGGGCTGTGCTTTCTCCAAAGGTCAGGGAAGAATCCTTCATGGCCTCTTGCAGCCTTAGGTGGCCTCTGGCAAACCATGGCATGCCTGGACTCGTTAGCTACATCTGTCCGGTCTCTGCCTCTGTCTTCGCATGGCTGTCTCCCCCAAGAGAGCCTGTGTGCCTGCATCTCTGTGCAAATCTTCTAAGGACCCGAGTCATTGGATTTAGGGCCACCTTCATTCACTAGGACCTCATCTTAACCTAAACAGTCACATCTGCAAAGACCCCCGTTTCCAACTAAGGTCACATGCAGATGTTCCAGGTGGACATGAATTTTGGGTGGACATTATTCACCCCATAACAGCATCTAAGCTTGATGAGGAAGAGTGTGAAGATAGGCAGGGAGAGGGGGACACTCGGGGGACGAGGGGCAAGCTGACCTCATGAAGTTGGAGGTGGGCATCTTCCATGAGAGGAATGGGTGGGGAATGCTAGAAAGAGAGGAGAGAGCAGGAAGCAGGAAGCAGCAAGGTGGGGACAGGGCTCACAGGCCGATGGGGGGAGAAGGCAAAGGGACAAGGAGGGGAGGGTTGGGAGGGAGAGGCCATTGGATAGGTCATCATCTGGAGTCGGCCAGGCCATGCGTGTGGCCCGGTGCCCAGGAGGGGAGCAGACCCAGGAGGAAGAGACATGGAATGGGGTGCAGCCAGATAGTTGGGTCACAAAGAAGCAGTTGGCTTCATTTTCCCATGAAGATGGAGGAGGCCCAGCCTGGGAGCTGTGGTGCGGAGCTTGGGGGATGACCAGACACACCTGTTGACCTCACAGGCTGAGATGTAGAATGTGAGCAGCCAGCCCCAAATGGGGTGAAAGACCAGAGGTCTGTCTTGAAGGAAGGGATTGAACTTGACCTCTGTGGTCCAGAGGGCAGAGCTCGGACCATGGGGAAATCACTGGGAGGCAAATCTCAGTCATTCCCAGGAAAGAACTTTGTAACAAGGGGAGTCTCTGGGACTAGGATGGGAGGAGAGGCACAGTGGGCGGGGAAGCACTGGGATCATCACAAAGGCGACGTGGGGTTGGCCAGGGCTGGGCTGGAGGAATCATAAAACCCCACTGACCCTAAGCATCCACACACCAACCTGGATGCTGGTGTGGAGAATCTGGGCCTTTCATGAACAGAGTGAGAGAATGGATGTAAGGCTAGAGGATAGAAGAGGAACATGGTGTGAGACTGAGGGCATCTGTGACATATGCAGGTGAAGCCTGCAGTTGGAGGTGACAGCAGATGGGACACTGGAAATCCCATCCGAAACTGAAGCTGGAGCCATGGGTTCTCTCCTGCACTTGGGCGTTTCAGCTTCTCCTCCTTGCCTGCACTCGGCAGTCCCTGGTCTCCATACCTAGACCTTTCCTGGGCTTCTCCGTGGCTCAGTGGTTCCCTCTCCCAGAGGAATGGTGGCATCCAGGTTCTGAACAGCCAAGCAGGGGCCCCTGGCAACTTCCTGCAAGAGTGACAGGAGAATAGGTGGTCACAGTGTTTCACAACCAGGCACATCTTGGGGGTCTTTTATCCCAAGCCTGTCAACTTAAAGATGAGACAGGAAGGCCCATGGGGTTAAGTGACTTGCCCAAGACTATGTCACCCTGGACTCAGAGCAGAGGCGGGTCCAGATCCAGGGATACACAGCTCTGACGTGGTGCCTGTGTCCACCCAGTGGGCAGGCTGCAGTTCAGCTCCAGCACTGATCACCCAGAGTTAGCAACAGACCCACAGGCCTAGGGCCCATCCCCCACAGACGCCAGCCAGAAGTCTCAGAAACCACTGGTACTTCTGACCCACCAGCTATAAATTCAGGGGTTCCCATGAACCCTCAGTTCCTTTTTTAAAATTTAAATTCAACCAATCAACATATAGTGTAGTATTAGTTTTAGAGGTAAAGTTCAGTTATTCATCAGTTTCATGTAACACCCAGTGCTCGTTGCATCACGTGCCCTCCTTAATGTCTATCACCCAGTTACCCTGTCCCCTCATCCCCCCCCCTCCAGCAACCCTCAGTTTTTTTCTTATGATTAAGAGTCTCTTATGGTTTGTCTCCCTCTCTGATTTCATCTTTTTTTTTTTATTTCATCTTTTTTTTTAAGAACTTTTTTAAAAAAGATTTTATTTATTTATTTGACAGAGAGAGCGAGAGAGCACAGGCAGAGGGAGCAGGAGGAGAGGGAGAAGCAGGCTCCCCGCTGAACAGGGAGCCCGATGTGGGGCTCGATGCAGGGCTTGATCCCAGAACCCTGGGATCATAACCTGAGCTGAAGGCAGACGTTTAACCATCTGAGCCACCCAGGCACCCCTCTGATTTCATCTTATTTTATTTTTCCCTCCCTTCCCCTATGATCCTCTGTTTTGTTTCTTAAATTCCACATATGAGTGAAATCATATAATAATTGACTTTCTCTGGTTGACTTATTTTGCTTAGCATAATACCCTCTAGTTCTGTAATTCAATAGAATGTCTCATAGACTGAAGAAAGCCCTATGCTTATGATTAGTTTTATTGTAAGGGATGTATATAGGACAAGATCCTGGAGAGAGCTGGGAGCTTCCATGCCCACCCCCCATGGAATCAGGCATGTCACTGTCCTGGCACATCCATGTGTTCACCAACCAAAACACTGCCCCAGCCTCGATGCCCAGAGTTTGTATGAGGGTTTCATTACATTGGCAAGATTGATTAAATCACTGGCCACTTGATTTAACTCAATCTCCAGCCCCATCCAAGAGCCTGGGCTGGTCCTAGCTTCCAACCCTCCAATCATGAGGTTGGTGATATGCCCCCATCCTGAAGCTACCCCAGGGACCACCCTTAGCATAATAGAGAGCCTCCTGTCACTCAGGAAATCCCAGGGCTATGAGGTTTTTTGGCAGGACCCCAGCCCAGCAGCATTCCCTTCAGGTCAGGCTGGCAGACCCAGTTACATGAACGTAGCCAAAAAAATCCCACTCCTGATGATGGCAAATAATCCCCTTGAGAAAAGTACCGGGAAGGTTTCCACCAAAACAGACATCACCTGGATGAGACAACTTAGCAGGCCGATAGGAACCAAGGACAACAAGACAAGGTGCTGGCCAGGCCAAGACAGTGAGGACACTTCCTTAAAGGGCTGGAATGTCTTCAAGGGAAGAGGGGCAGCCTGCTGTCCAGGTTCCCACACCAGCAAGGGGACACGGGCTAGGACGGCGGTGCACAGAGACCTCTTTAGCTGTACTCAGGTTTGCTTCTATTGCTGGATCATGGGCCACTCTGCACTCTGCATATTGAGATGAAAGTCATCACTTGCAGGAGAGAAGGCAGGACATCCCAACAGAAGCCTGCACAAAGAGCTTCGCCTCCTGGGTCACAGGTAAGCAGCCCTGTTAGAAAAGCCACTCTGGTGTGAGTCTGTTACTGTGCCAGCGATTTGGGTAGTGTTTGCCTAACAAGCGAATCTACATTCCTGCTGTCTGAGCAAGCTGAACGTGGAGCCACGGGCCTTGTGGACTTGAACCATGTGGGACCCTACTCCAAGCCAGTTCCGAGCCACCTGTCCAAAGTCACCTGCAACCTCCAGTGCACACAACCTGCCCTGGGTTGGCTGGCTTTCCTGGCCTGGGGCTCTTGGGAAGCAGTTTATAAGCTTATCTGTGAAATTCCAGCCCAGCAAATCTCCGGAATGGGAGCAGATTCACCTAATGGAATTAAAAAGTATAAAATAGTGGTGATCTTGAAAGGGATTCGGAAACTAAGCCCCTTCTGGAAATTGGAAAGTCGCTAACATCAGCTGGGGAAATTATAGACCTGTGTGCCCGGAGGTAATGAGGTCAAGCCACTCCACGTATCTGAAGGGAAATCGGGCTCTCCAACTCACCAGAGCCCTCTAAAAAGTTCATCGAGTGGCAGGCATCCCGGCAACCCAGTGGACGTAATTTACCTGGGTTTTCAAAAAGCTTTGATGAGTCCTGCCTGAGAGCCAATCAGGCCAGGGGAACAAGGGAGAGGAGAGTCCACTGCAAGTGAGCCCTTCGTTAGTAAGAGGGGTCCCGGGGCCAGCTGTTCCCAGAACTGCCTGAAGACAGTTCATCGTGGACCCCTTGGGCAGGCTTTGGGGAGGAAACCTCCATTAAATTTAAAAACTTAAGGGTCACCTCATGAAATCTAGTTTCCTTGGGAGCTTTTCCACAGGCAAAGAGGCAGTGAGGAGTTTTGTTCTTCAGAACTGTTTGTTTTCTGCTTTTGAGCCTTTGAAATGCCAGTCGGGATGGTGCCTGCCCCCACTTCCCCCGAACTGCCCCAGCACTGGGCAGGTACCATCCCTGCTGAGAAGGTGGTCAAAAGTCAGCTCTGGACAGATGCAGAGTAGGCTGCTTTTTGGGTGGGTTTGGTGCTGTTTTTGTGTATTGCCATAAATCTGCCTTCTTCTGGGCTGAGGGTCCCCCAATGGCTAAAGCTCTGCCCCTCCCCAGACCTCTTTCTGGGCAGGTTCCTCCAAAGGGGCCAGGGCCAGGAAGAAACAACAAGGAGGTATCAGCTCCCACCTGTGCCCAGAGATGCCCATAACCCACGCCCATATTTACTGAGGGCCCAGGAGTAAGACAGAAAGATCCAGGTAGGGTCACCTCCGGAAGGTACACGGGAAAGGTGCCCTGCCAGGCTTAAGCTGCCGACCAGAGCCTGTGTGCAAGTGTTCTGTGGCTGCCATAACAAATGACCACAAACCAGGGGGCCTAAAATAACAGAAATGTATTCTCTCACCGTCTGGAGGCCCGAAGTCTGAAATTACAGTGCCCGCAGGGCTGCACTCCCTCTAAAGACTACAGGGGAGGATCCTTCCTGCCTGTCCCAGCTGCTGCTGGGGGCTCCAGCTGTCAGTGTCCCAAATCTCCCTCCCTGTCACTGGATTTCAGGCCCACCCTAATTTCAGATTGATCTCATCTCTAGACCCGTAACATCTGCTAAGATGCTTTCTCCAAATACAAGGTCACAGTCACAGGTTCTGGGGGTTAGGACTTGGGTATATCTTTGTGGGGGACACAATTCACCCCTTTACAGGGTATGTGTATACATTCATCCAACAAATACTTACCAGGCTCTACTGTGGGCCAGGCTCTATTCTAGGTACTGGGGATTTGGGCAGCAGTTGGCAATGTCCTAAATCTCATGGAGCTATGGTTCCAGGTAGGGGGTGTGGGGGCGTTTAGTGTCCTTGGTCTGCCATCCAGGTGACTCTTACCTGGCCGGCCTAGAAAGAAGAAAAGTGTAGCTCACATAGAGTCAGAGCAGCCTTCTGCCTCCAGCCTCTTCTTCTGGCAGCTACTCATGGGGCTGCCACAGAGCAGGGCAGGGTTCTCCAGCCAGGCGTCCATGACAGGTGAACACCTGACTGGGGAAAGAAGGCGCAATGTCAGCAGAGAGTCTGTGTGCCTTTCCAGCATTCCAAACAAATAACATAAATTCAAAGTGCTACGGAATTTACAAAGTGCCTGTAAAGTACCGATCTTCACTTGGATTGCTCCTTAAAAGTACTGGCCCCCTTCCAAGATGCTGTGCTAGGGGGAAAGGAATGGAGAAGAAATCATAAAAATGTTCACCTTTGCTGCAGTTCTCACTCCGGCCAGAACGTGTCCAGAGCCATAAGTCTTCCACAGCCAGGGGACAGGCCCAGTGCCCATTTGGGTCAGAGGAGGAGGGATTGTACTGAGCTTCTCAGAGCACTGGGGATTCTGGAATGCCTCATTAGCCCTGGATGTGTTACCCCACCCGAGCTGAAGGCCCCAAGCCCACTTAGCCAAGTGGCAGCCATCTTGAACAGGCGAGGGCAAATCCTTGGGGGTGGTGGTTGATGCTTACCTATCCTAGCCTTACCTGTCGAATTCATCCATCCAGCTTGTGTGCTCCTTTAGCAGCCAGACCACCTGAAATGAAGGGAGGAGAAGGCCACCAGAACAGGGGCTTCATGGCCAAGGGTCTAGAAGGCACATCTCCCTGTCTGGGCTACCCCCATGCCCATGGCCGCAGGCAAATGGGTTGGTTTCCATCCAGTGGGAAGGAGAAGAGTGATTCTTTTAAAGCAGTTGTGGCCTGACCTCTCTCATGCCCCACGCAGGGATACCTTCCAGCGCTGTGCAGGGAGAGTGGGCCTGGACAGACACCCGCAGCTCTGACGCCGCCCAGGGACTGCTCTCCATAGCCCTCCCAATAAGCCCACAGAAAGTGCCCACAGCTCTTCCCACTCTGCCTGCGGTCCTCCTCTCAAGAATGAAACCATGATTAAGGGGCCCTACCCTCGGAGCAGACAGTGGCACTGACCTAATTTAGGACCCTAATCAATCCCCCCCCCATGTGATTAATTGAGATCTTCCCATTGATTTTCCTTCAGAGAAACAGCCTAGGTGGAATTCAGAGAGAAAAGTACAAGGGCTCATACACCCCTGCAGCAGGGAGCCAAGACGAGGGGCTGTGTTCCCCCTTGTCTGAGCATGGGGTCAGCCACAGGTGCCCTTTCTCTCTGGGGTCCCACCTGCAGCCACTTTGGGAGCTCAGCAGACTCAGGAGCCTCCAGGGAGGGAGGGAGGAAGGAATTCTGTGCATATTAATTCAAGGGTGCTCATGCTTCCTCCTTCATTTACTCAAACATATTTATGGCATGTCAGCTTTGAACCAGGCCCTGTCTTGGATTCTAGAGACAAATAAGTGTCCACATCAGTGGACAAAACAGATAAAAGTCTCTCATGGAGCTTACATTGCCCTGGCGGGGGGGAGGTGGACAATCAACAGAAATACAAATAAGCAGCATTGTGCCTGCAGGAGCTAAGAGCCATGGAGTGGGGATGGGAGGTGTGTGTGTATGGGGGATGAATTGAGATTCTAATCCAGGTGAGAAAATGTATTTGAGCAAAGACCTCAGGGAAATGGGGTTTGGCTGGGGCAGGGGCAAAGCTGGAGCAAGTACAAAGGCCCTGGGGTAGCATGTGCCTGGAGAGCTCCACAGCCAGCAAGAAGGCCAGTGCTGCCTGTGGAAAGAGCAGGAGGGTGGTGAGGTCTGGGGGTGAACAGACCAGAGCAGGGGCTGCTGCAGAGCTGGGGAAGGACTCTGAGGTTTATTCCGAGCTTGAATCTATGAGGCAGACTGGAAATCTCTCTCACATCCTGTTTTTTTCTACTCGGCCACCCTGCTGGCCATTTCTCTTCTTCCTGGTGGTCAGGAGATTGGACACCCCTCAGGCCCAGATGACAGAAAGCTGGATCCAGCTTCGCTGCATTCTCCACCACAGGCCCGACGTGACCAAGCCTCTCTGGGCAGAGGACTGGCCCTTGGGGTGCTAGCTTTGGCCTTGGCAGACAGTGGTCCCTTTAGAGTCAGGGTCTCAGACCTGGCCACCAGTTGACCTCTTGCTCTTAGAAGCAGCCTCTGGGCACTTCTGACTCTGTTTAGCACCCACCACAGGCCCACATTCTTCCCTCCCAGGGGTCCTAGCTCTGAGGTGCTGAGGGAAGGGCAGGGCCACATGTGGGGGTTCTACAAGGGGTACAGGGCATGTGGGGGCTGAGGCCTTAGATTGCACTAGATCTATTGTGGGGGGTGTGGGACACCAGGCATGTTGGGTCCACTTTGTGAGGGGGCCCCCCAAAGAAGCTGAGCTTCAGTAGAGGAGTGGGACCCCCCAAGGACTGACTCTGGGCAGTGGGTGGGGAGGAGTGAAGGGATTTCAGGCTGGACAAAGGGGGTTCACACTCTGACTCTCATCCCTGCACATCCTTATCTGGTGATTAAACAAGGTGATGGATGGATTGGGCCAGGCCTTGGCGAGGGCGGGGAGGGGGAGGGGGTTCTACAAACATCAGTGAGACAAGGCAGGAGGGGTTCCCGGGATTTCCATGGTGTTCTGCCGTGCAGAGGGCTCCACCTCTTCCATGTCTCCCGGAGGATGATGCCGGAAAGGGCTCAGAGTCCAGGAGCCCATCACCCACCTCGTACTCAGTTTCCTCATCTGTAAAATAGGGATGATGCTCAGACCCACCTCTCAGGGGCCCCCAGAGGGTGACTCAAGAGCCAACTAGGCAAAGCACTCGGATCGGCACTGAGTCCAGGGGGCTGCTATGGGCCCCTACGTGCAGGTGGGCAAACCGGGTGCAGGGAGGCTCTGGTATTTGCTCAGGGCCTTGCCCCTCGATTCAAGCCCTTCTTTTCCGATTCTTGCTCTGGAGCTCCATCCACAGAGCAGACCCAGCGGTGCCCTGCTATCAGGCCCAGGTTTGACTTTCTGAATGTGCCCCCACCCCCACCCTCAGGGCACCGGCAGGGGCAGGATGGGCGATGGTCTGTCTCACCTGCTTGCTCATTTCCTGGCCTCTGACACTCACAATTCAGCCAAAGGGTTGAGGTCAGGGTAATCCCACTGGCTCCCCTCACCACCTCCAGCAGCTACCTGTGCTGCTGGTGGCCTTCCTCCTGCTGATGAGCTCCTTGGACCTGGCAGCTATCAGCCAAAGCCCTTGTGAGTCAGCCCCAGGGCTGCTCAGTTTAGAAGGTTTGCTCTCCCCTCCCAAAGCCTGTGGCCACTCAGGCCACCTGCCCTGTTGACCTTTGGCCCCAGCATGACGCTGCTGCACCTGCAGAGTTGGAAGGCTGCAAGAAGGGTCCTGGAAGGCCCAGACTGATGTGTGGTGAGCCGTCAGAGCTGGGTTCTTAATAAATGCCCTGTTGCCAGAGTGCACAGATTGTCCCAGTTTGGGATCACGTCTCCAGGGGGCACTTGGGACCTGTGTGGTCAGAGCATCACCAGGCTCACTGCTGCACCTGGGTCCTGGCCTCTCCTTGGCTCCTGGGGAGCACAGGATCACCAGTCCAGCACAGGGAAATGTCTAGCATGTCCCTGTTCTACCCGCTTTCAGCCCCTCCCATGGCAGCTGAGCATTCCCCCAAGGTTGCAAAGCAGCCTCTCTCCCTGGCCCCTAAAAGTTCTGCTCTTCCCCTTCCTCCATGAATTGCCTCCCAGATGAGACTTATTTGCAACCTGTCTGCTTCTCAGAAGAATAGGAGAGGCTCTTTCTAGGTGACGGCCCCTCCCCTGCTGATACCTTTCCCATATGCCTCTGTGTGTGGGCAGGTGCCCTCGACCTCGGGGGGCTGGGGACCCAGAACACCCTCCCACCATACAGTAGCAGGTCCTTCCCGGTGGAGTCCACTCAGGAAGGGTGCTGTGCCCACCCTGTCCCGCACTGTCCTCAACCCAAGAAGAGCACAGCCCCTGGGGTGGAGTCTGAAGATGCCAGGCCGTGTCTGCAGCTCACTCAGGGTATCAGGTCGGTGTCAGAGGGGAGAGGAACGTGCAAACACAGAAAAATGGCATTTGGCGTACACAGCCGCCCTGCTCTCTCCGCTACCGTACACACTTCAGCCTGATGTGCAGAATTTATGAGGGAAAGAGAATTTTGACATTTCTGGTTTTGAGCTAGTCTTGGAGGTAGAACTGCAAAGCGAGCTGTGGCCACAGAAAGAGCAGCCCTCCCTCGAGCGCAGAGCTGGGAACCTGGGTCTTTGGGGCTACATCTGCTGGGACGGTGTCTTTGAACATGGGGCATGCAGCAGCTCCCCTGCCTCCAGGGTAGGCTGAGATAGTCTGCTCAAGTTCAAGATAATCCAGGTTACCTTCTAGGCAGCAGCAGGGCAGGAGGAGCAGGCAGGAGTCCACTGGGAAGCCATAGTGTTATCTCCCATAGCTCTGGGGTGCCAGACCCTCACCCCTCAAAGGGTTTGCCTATCTCCTGCTTGGTACAACTGAGAAGCACTTGGAGCCCCGCCCCTCCCCTGTTGGCTCCCAGAACCTGTAGCTCCTTTTAATCTGTCTGGGATCTGCCCCTGAGGGTTCCTGGCATCATTCCAGCTTAGGGAAATTATGCCCCATTTCCAAAGTGACCCCAGTAAGCCAGGGCTGGCCTAGCCCATTCTTGATGCCCCGTGAATGTGGCATCAGAATGGCCGCAGTGTTGACGGCGGTCCATAGCTACCTACCCAGTGGTTTTGAGTGAGGGAGATTCTACCTTCTGCTCTTGCCTCAGTACAGGAGGGATGAGTGGGGTGTGAGGCTTGGGGGTACGGTTTCGGGTTTTCCCTCACTGAGGCCGCTCCCAGTGCTTCGTCTTTGCCTGCAGGTGCAGCGCTCCCCGCGCCGGGTCCAGTCTGAGAGTTGCACCAGCCCAATGCCAAGTCACAAAGCAAATGTAGGTTCTTCTGCATAATCTCTAAATGATATGGGTTCTCCCTGAAAATGTCAAGAAGCAATCTTGGACTTACATTAAGGAACTGGAATCTATTTTCAGTAAGATGAGAAAACAGAAACAGAAAAAAAAAGAGGATTCGGAACTCTTCAATGTAAGAAGCTGAAAGGTGTGCCTGCCTTGCTCTTCTTTGCCCAAAACAATAGCCAGGGACAGTGAGCAGAACTTGGGTCTGTTTGGAGTGTCTTTCCAGTCCCCAGTTTGCAGGCTGGGGTGGCCACACTGGGGACCTTCAGGATTTCACATGCTAAGCATGAGCTGAAAACAACATCCTGCATGGGTTTCTCTGGAATTGGGCACTCCTCCTGAGGCTCGGGGCTCCGGGGAGAAACTGCGTGGAGCACCCAAGGGCTGAGGGCTTACAGTAGACCATCAGCTTCTCTGGAGGCCCTAGGACAGTCACTTCCCAGCATCTGGTGTTGCTGTGTTTTGGTTTCCTGATGATTCCCTTCTCACAATGGAAGGAGGCAAATCACCCCTCAGGCTGGAGATGTGGCGCTGGGCAGACGGAGGGTCGGAGCCCATTGGTTCCCACATTTCTCTGCACCCCATCCCCAGAGAACTTCTGTCTCTTTCTTAGGAGAAAGCGGGGGAGAGGACACGGCGTCTTCCACCTAAAGACTTTCTCTTTCCCACAGTGATGCTTCTGCGATTTATGTTAAGGGCTATAACGGGTCGGAGTATATGGAATAAGTTTGCAATTAGTTTTCAAAGAACTTATCTCATTAGAGTAAATGAATTATTGATTTAGTGACACTCATGCTTTTAGTGAATGACATGGTGCCATCCTGGCTCTGTGCCTTGGTTCTCAGAGCTGGTGGCCGGCACAAGCAACCTTGCTTTGTGTAGGGATTTTAATTTTAATTTTAATATTTCCTTCTCATGATTTAGCTTTGTAATTAAAGTGGATTCACATGAGAAATGAAGGGTCGGTCTATGGGAATAGAAGTTCCAGAGACAAGTGTGCCTGCCTCCCTGCAGGGAAGAGCAAATCTAATACGTCTCTGACCTCAATAGCTAATGAAGGTTGAGGAAGGCGGGGGGGGGGGGCACCCCTTAGGGGGGTGGGGCAGATTAAAATGGACCCTCCATTGCTGGTCCATTAGCAAACCCCTTTCCTCTGGACCATGGAAGTTCATGCGTTGGAAGGTAGCTTCCTAAATTGCTAAGAGACTGTGACCAAGAGTTTGCGGGGTGGCAGGGCCTGGGCCCCCCAGGTTGGAAGAGCCCGGGGCAACAGCTTGAGGGCAGCTGAGCTCATCCTTGGCTCTGGAAGCAGAGGGAGCAGGAGCCCTGGCCCAAAGCAGAGGATGAAAGTTTCAGGCTTGGTTGGGCCTCGGTGCCAACTCCAGGACACCACTGTCCCCAGGATGCGCAGGAGGGTCTTCCCATCCCCGATTCTCTGGGCGGGGGTGGGGGGGGGGAACAGGACCGGGCAGGGAGAAATGCAGGGACACTGCCCCCGAGCCATGGTGCCCTCAGGATGGAAACTCGCAGGCCTCGAGGCTAAGCCACGTGCTGGCTGCTGAACTGCTGTGGCCCCTGCCTGTCCTGGTGCTGACTCAGTGTCTTGCAGAGTCATCCCCAGGAGAGGCGACCGCCAGGGGAAGACAGAGAACCCCATTAAAGCTGCTGGTTTATGCTGGCCTCGGGCTTCTGGCTGCCTGTTGTTTTCATCCTTGGTTCAAATTAACATGGCCTTGCCCCTGAGTACAGCTGCTGGGGACAGCTCTCTGGAGTTCAGGATGGGGGAGCAGAGACTGTGCCCCTATGAGGTCAAACAGCGGTAGCAGCACAGGGGCTGGTGTGCCCGAGTGTCACTCGTTGCGTCATCAGTGTCAGGCCCTGGCTGGGCGGGGCCTCCTTTGGGTGGAGGCTGCTTTGGCAGAGGGCCCCTGGGAGCAAGGGATGCTCCTTACCTGCCACCACCGACGGGCAGGGCTGTGAACCAGAAGGGATGAGTCCTGAGCTGCAGCTGGCCTCCATACCTCAGGGTCCCTGCTCCCTGACATCAGGACACCTGAGCCCCTTCTGGAATGTCACAAACTCGTGAATTTCAGCCTCACTGAGTGACACCTAGGAGCCTATTGGCCTGGGTATTAGGGACCCAATAGTAAACTGGTCCTCCTTGCACAGCTGCATGCCCCAGCCTAGGCATCTGGGCCACTTCCTTTAGCCATTGATGACTCAGAAGTCCTGACACCCGCTCGGCAGATGGCTCCTCCCTGAGCCTGTGCTCAGCAGGCTGTGGGGAGAAAGGAAAGAGCTTGGGTTTGGGAATTTAAGTGGATCCACAAGTGGGCTCCTCATCCATTTACTTCTGCCGTGTGACCTCATGCAGGGTGTTCAACCTCTCTGGGCTTCCTTGCCAACAAGCCCGTCCCTCCCCGCCCCCACCTCGTCTGCTATAGCTGGGAGAATTCAAGATGTATGAGTGTGTAAACCTTCCGGGACAGTGCCTGGCACACAGTAGGTGCTCAACAAACAGCCGGGAGCCTCCTGTGCTCGGCCATGCTGCTGGGCTCCGGTGGCTGCCGCACCAGCTGGACACAAACTGCCCAGCCTGTGATCTGAAATCCCAGAGCAGCAAACCAGGGCTGTTGCTAACTGGTTCAAATGTGGCTTTTCAAATACGTATCTTTCTTTGTAATAAAAAAAAAAAAATTTTTTTTCCTTTAGTTCAAAATGTTGACATTGTGCCTGGATACTCCGCCAGAGAAAGTGGCTATAAATTAAACATTAAATCTTTAATGGTCCATAAATAACTATTCATTTCTGGTTCTGTATATACTGGATATAAATACAGGGCTTTTTTCATCTGGGAGGCAGACTTCTTTTTTTAACCTCAGCTGGATAATCTTGTTAAGTGGATGTAATTAAAAGTTGAATTAATCTGTGTCCTCCCCTGGCTTTGTCTGGGGTGGGGGAGGGGGAGAGGGGTACTTAGGGCAGGAGGACGTGGCCCCACTGGCTATAACCCCTTTTTGGGAGGTGCCAGGAAGCGGTCAGGAGGAGACGGGATGTCCTCCTCCGAGGCATTTGTCAGCCACCAGGTGCTACTTGGGCCATCCCAGGCTTCTGTTGTCAGGTTTCCTTGCTCCCTTTCCCAAACTGCACCCCCACAGTGGAGTCAGCAGCCTGGAGCTCCGTCCAGAGAAGCAGGGGCTGCTCCGAGAGCAACTTTGCAGGGCTCCAGGCTCCAAGAGAGTGCCACAGATGTGGGAGAAGGCCCAAGGTGGGCTCACACAGGCCAGTGCCCCAGGAAGGCGATTTAGAAAACCCTCCTCCACTCTGTGAGGGAGGAACCCTGAGAAGGGGGCTTAGAGGCTGTAAGGTTTTGAGACCTTCAGTTCCCCTTGGTGAATCTGTTCCTCTTGTATCATGCCAGGTTGGTCAGCTGGGGAGGTTGGATGCATGTCTCATTCTCTGTAAACGTTAAAGCTTGTAAAGGCCGGAAGGGAGAGGGAAGACAGACAGGTAGACCGCCAGAGAGATTGGCTGGAAATGGCAAAAAGAGTCAGGATCATGTGCTTCTGGGGCCTTTCCCCTAAGCTAAGAAGAACGTATTAGTTTCTGGTTGCTGCTGTAACAAACAAATGTGGTGACTTAAAGCAGCACAGATGTGTTACCTCATGGTTCAGGAGGTCGGAAGTCTGAGCGGGTCTCACTAGGCTCAAGTCAAGGTGTCAGCGGGACTCCTTCTGGAGGCTCTGGGGAGAGTCAGCTTCCTGGCCTTTTCCAGCTTCTGGAGGCACCGCATCCCTGGGCTTGGGGCCTCTCCTCCTCCTGCAAAGCTGGCAGCGGCCAGGTCTTTCTCACACTAAACCTCCTCACTCTGCACCGGCCTCCCTCTTCCACATTTAAGGACCCTGTGATTACACTGGGCCCACCTGGATAATACAAGATAACCCTCCTATTTTAAGGTCGACTGATTAGCAAACTTAAGTCCATCTGCTACCCTAATCCTCCTTTGCTGTGTAACCTGACATAGTCACAGGTCCCAGGGGCTAGGATGTGGACATCTGGGGGGTTGGGGGAGAGCATTGTTCTCTGACCACAGGGGCTCTCCCTACTCCTATTGCAAACACAGCCTCCCCCAAAATGCATGTGAACCTGGGACATGTCTTCAGTCTTCGGGGCCAGAGGATCTAAATTATAGCTTTGTGCAGCTGTCTGTGTGTTCTCATCTTATGTTGCCTAAGGTAAAACAATGCCCTGGGATTAAGGAGTGGAGTGAAAATGCCCTAACTAGGGAGAAGGGGAAGAGAGAAGTGCAGAGGGCCAAAGGGCTGGGGTCCATGATGCTTTGAAAGTAGAAGAAATCCTGCGTGGTACCATGAGGGTTAACCTGAGGTCAGAGGATAGAACACTGTCTGGAAGGGAAGGGCCTGCAGCAAGACAGTGCTGCAGGTGGACGGAAGGGCAGGTGCAAAGTTGTCCCTGTGACTGGAGCCCACATGGGAAGGGGGACAGGAGCAGCTGCAGGGGTGGGCAGGACTAGACCACATGGGACCTTGTATGCGAGGCCAAGCCTCTCCAAGAAGCAATGGAAGTGTGTTAATGGGAAGGAGGGAGCATGATCAGATTTGCATCATGAAAATATCTCCCTGGCTGTTAAATAGAGAGTGAACAGGTGGGAGCCTGAGTGGAGACCACTTGGGACTTGGTCCAGGTGAGAAGTGTGTGCCTGTGCTGGGGAGGTGGCACGTGGCACAAGGTGGAGAGAAGTAGATGAACTGCAGATGCACTCTGGAGGTCAAACTGACAGAATCGGTGACAGGCTGGATGATGGAGCATGAGGGCTTGCCCACTTGGATGGGTGAGGGCTCTATATACCGAAATGGGAACCCCTGACACAGAACCGGCTTTCTGGGAGAACCCTGAGCCTTGGGTGTGTCAGGCTAGAGGAGTCTGGGAGACACTCAAGGAAGGGTGCACTCTGAGCTGGCCTGACCCTTGGGGACTTTGGCTGGAGGTGCCAGATCAGGCCTTCCTAGCATGCAGGTGGTGGCTCAGTCAGAGCGTGGATGGAGTGGCATGGCGGCACGGCACAGGGTAAGAAGAGAAGGGCCAGGATTGAGCCCGCGGGAGCCAGGATATTCCATCACCCCCTGGAGGAGGCTGGAGCTGCAAAGGGGATGAGTTGGTTAGGAAGGGCTGGAGAGGCAGGAGGGAGACCTGGTGTGGGTGTCCCGTGCAGGACAGGGGCTGCTCAGTGGCGGTGAGGGTCCAGTCAACAGTCCCACATCCTACTGAGAAAGACAGGGCTGACAAAGGCCACCTGATAATTCGGTTGAATGAATTTGTCTGTGGAGAGAAAGGGGTAGGTCTTTTCCAGCAAGGAAAGGAAAGATCCAGAAGCATGAACAAGTTTATCAGGGAACCACAAGAAGCTCTACTTGGCCTGAGGGTAAACCCATGATAGGGGAGCTGGGGGGATGTGGGGCTACAAGGCAGGTTGGCACCCAGTGTGAGCAGCCACCAGGTTAAGGGTCTGGACCTTGTTGAGCCTGCAGGTGGCTGCTGAGGTATCTGATAGGGTCAAGGTTTGTAATGCGGCATTGAGGCCGGACTCACAGAGGGTCGGTGCAGAGGGGCACGGATGGAGCTCTGAGACGAAGAGGGGGCCTTTGCCATGTGACTTGAGAGCTTGAGTGTGGTGAGGGACAAACAAATGCAAGAGGCACTGAGGAGGGAATGAGGGTAGAAGCCAGGGGGACAATTCGGGGAGGACACCAGGGAGGAGCTGGAAGAACAAATTTGCCAAGGCTCTGAGCCTGGGGTGCTGGATCCCCATCAGCACCATTGGGAAATGCTGGGGCTGAGGAGTTTCTCTGGGTGGCAACCTCCAGTCCTCTGTCCCACTCACTGAGTTGGCAGTGACCCTGGCACGGGAACCCAGGTGATGACTGTGTCCAGAAAGGACCTGGATCCACCGGGCTGGAAACTTCCTGGTAGGAGTCCATGGAGGGTGGAGCCAGGGCACAGAGAAGCGCAGCCAGGCATGAGTTGCTTGGAAAGGAAGGGGCAAAGGGAAGGCAACCCAGAGGTGCCGCTCGCGAGTCTGAGCTAGCAGCTGGGGGGCACAGAGAGCCAGGAAAGGGGGTGGCTGTCCAATGAGCCTCACCGGGGATCCTCCCTGTGAACCTCAGCTCTGCTCTAATGTTTCTGTAAATCAGATGTTCTCCGGGTCAGGCAGGGCTATGAACCTCACCCCAACACGTCTGTCTGTTGAAGCGAATATTGGTCCAGTATTGACCAACCACAGAAGCCAGTCTTGCCCGCACCTTGTCCTCATTAGGGGCCCCTCCCCTAACAGAAGTCATTGTTGTAATCATTATTGAAAGTCCTGACCATGAGCCTCGGAATGTCAGCATAAACATGTTCACAATTTATCACGTTTCCCGTCTCAGCAAAGACTTTCGGCATGAGCAGAGGACAGCTGCTATCTGTTATTAAATAAACAGAACTGTCGATGCAGGCACGATCTGCAAATTAGCCGCTTGTCAATGTGGGTTAGTCTCAGGCAGATGCTGGCCAGGACACGGGTATGATAGGAGGCCGCGTTCACTCTTCACTTCTGAGACCACTTCCTGCCCAAGACTCCAGAATTGGTAAAGCGAGCAGCGATGTGTTAATCCTGAAGGGGAGTCACTGAATGGTAATCATGTTTTTGGGGGGTGGCTATGGCAGCAACAGTTGGGCGCAGCACAGCTTGGTGCACTAACTCACTCCTCACCCCCCTGAGGAAGCAAGAGCTGAGACCCTGAGGGGGAGACCAGCAGGTGCTTTAAAGGGACCCAGGATTTGTTTCGTCAGGCACAGTAAGACACACAGACACAGGAATGATGGTCAGGACAGAATTTTTATATACTCACTGTTCCCTAGAAACAGGAGGTGCCCCTCGTGGGGAAGCACCAGGGTCAGTCAGGAGGCAGAGGGAGCAGGAAAATGTGGGCAAGAGCCTTTATTGTGGTTTCCATGGGAAGGACCAGGTGGGGCAGTAGGCAGGCATAGGACTGGCTAGTTGAATGATTGCAGTGGGCTCTGGAGCACGAGGACTGAATCATCTGGTACCTGACCCTGGGGCGATGAGAGCAGGGGGAGAGTGGCCCCAAGCATATAGAGGCTCTTGGTTTGCGTATTAAAGGCACACTCCTTGGCTAGCAGTCTGCTCTCTCTTTAGAAATTAATCAGCCCTGGGAGGGGCATTCCCTCCGGGGTCAGGTAGGCTCCAAAGTCAAGGCCTCAGGATACAGAAGATAAAAGGCCTGGTTATGCAGCTGGGTTGGAGCAGAAAGGCCCAGGATGAGCTGAACAGAGGGAGTTGGCTAAGAGTGGGCTCTGCCTTCTTCACAGCACCTCCCGGTACAAACCCGCAGCCCCAGCACACGGGGGCTTTGGGCGCCCAAGCGCACCTTGGCTGCCAGTGCTCCAGCAGGTAGCAGTGACTGTGTCGGGTGTCCAGACTCCGTGGTGGTTCCAGAAGTGGGCCTGCAGGGCTCAAGGGTCTCAGGAGTCCTTGGTCAGCTGCAGGAAGGGGGAGGGGGCATGTGACATTGCTAATCCAGGGGAGGGGGCCTTGTCCTGGCCCTGCAGGCAGGAAAACCCCTCCCCAGCCTTCAGTGGCAGGTCCCAGCTCACAGTAAGGACCCGGCAGGCAGGGGTCCACCCCTGCAGAAGATAAGGCGGTAGTCATGGGCCCCCAGATTGCCTGCCAAGCCTGCAGAGCTCTGAGCCTGGAGGAGAAGCTCTGCAGAGCTGGGTCCTGCTGATTAATAAGGCTGGACGCTGAGTCACTCTGTGTGTCAACACCCACCAGCTCTTTCCAGCCTCATTCCCTAGAGAAAGTGACAGTGACACCTCTACCACCCGAGGCCACCAGCCACTGCCGGGGTGGCCACCTGGAGAAGCCTCAGCTTCCCCACCTGTGCCTGGCAACAAAGACACGCATCTGGCAGCCCTGGGGAGGATTCGTGATAATTTTTGCCAAGTGCTCCCTAAACCATAGGAACACAGCACAGACTCGATAAATGAAAACCGCTTACCTTCGCTTTACACTTGTTACCTCCTGGGTAAACCCGCTAGTTTAGGAAGCACAGTTTATTTTTTTAAAAAGATTTTATTTATTTATTTGACACAGAGAGATAGCTAGAGCAGGAACACAAGCAGGGGGAGTGGGAGAGGGAGAAGCTGGCCCCCCGCAGAACAGGGAGCCTGATGCGGGGCTTGATCCCAGGACCCTGGGATCATGACCTGAGCCAAAGGTAGATGCTTAATGACTGAGCCACCCAGGCATCCCTGGGAAGCACAGTTTATCTCACACAAGTGGTGCCACACTCGCTTGGGTTTGAGTCTCCTTCCCTACAGAGGGGCACCTTGGTGCAAATGAAGCCCACCCCCCAAGTCTCCAAACCCCCACCCTCCCAGGGTGTAAATTGCTGCTGGCCTCTTCATCACTTTGGGGCCAAGAGGTGCAGGAGCCTCCTTGGGGTTTGTTGCAAACTTCCCTCCCTTCCCTGTGCCCTGGGGCTGGGGGCGTGGGACAGGCACACCCTTTCCTTCCTATTTGGGGGAAACAGCCCAGGTGGGCTGCAAGCTCAGTGAGCAGGTCCTGCCATTATTGTCCATGGATGTCCGGCTGCCTCCTCCCCAGCAACAGGCCATGCACCTGATTTTCCTTAATCCTCCCAAGGGCACCAAGGGGTCAGTAGTATTTTCACCCCCACTTTACAGGAGAGTAAACTAGGCACTTGAAGGCTGAGTACTCTGAAATTCTAACAAGCATGCCAGGCCTGGCCCTCTGCCGTGAGCGCCCAGCACAGGGTCTTCTCTTCCCTGTGGGCTGCTGGAAAAAGCTGCGGGTACCCCATTCCATGATTTTTCCCAAAAAGGAAATCTCTGCATTATTTTCCTTTATTTCTACAAGTGATTTTCTAGTTGCGTTGAACTGGAGCAGTGCAGCTCTGTTCTCTGTGTCTCCCCACTCTACAGGAGCCAGTAGGGGAGACGCAGGCGGCAGACTGAGCTTCCCAACGTGGTCCCAGATAGTTCCCAGGCCCGCGGGCGCCCGCGGACTCTGCAGGCAGCTTTCCTAACACCCAGCTCCCAGTGCTCTCAGCCCATTATCTGCTTTTGTTTTGTAAGTAGCTTGATGGAGACAGATTTCTGAAAATCTTAAGAGGGATGAACAGGTTGGTTTCTTAGGGGATTTGCTCAGGAAATGAGATTTTGCCCATTTCCCAAAGGAGAAAGGGCATGTCTAAATTATTGATAGAAAACATGCCTCCTCTAAGAAGCCAGCATACAGCTGTCTGCGTGCTGAATGGCGCTGTTTGCCCTGTGCATTGTCTCAGCTCCCTGGCCTGTCCGCCACCCACCTCATCCTCCACTGGCGCTGCTCACAGACCCAAAGGGGCAGCTCCAACCCCACGCGTCCCACCCAGCACTTCTGCCGAGGGGCCACGTTCTCAGTGTGGACGTGCCTCTCTCCGAGGAGAGGCCATGCATCTTCAGGTTTCTAAAAGTCACCTGCAGGGGATGTTGAATGGGTCTTGAGAACTCACTGGTGTAGGAGACACATCCCAACTATGGCTTTGAACCTAGCCCAGGCTTTGAACCTAACCTTGTCTGTACTCAAGAGCCAGCTTTTAAAGAAACAGAAGGGACGGGAGCCAAGGCGCAGCCAAGTGGAGACTGCACGGCCACCCAGACATGGCCATCACTGAACATTTCAGCTGAGTGTTGAAGAGAACATGGCATGCGGTACCCAGCTCCATGGGGAGCAGCGCAGACAGGGCCTCTGCTACCCCTGTGGTTTGCATTAGAAAGAAGACCAGCCTCCTCAGCGCAATCAGACACCAGCACGCCAACATGGCCAGAAAACCAGGCAGTCAAAGGTGTGCAAGACCCATAGTCAGAGGGCTCTCCAGGGGCGGCATCCGTCTCGTGCAGCACCATGCCCCTCCCACCTGAACTCGATAAATATTGTTGAATGGATAAATGAACTTGGAGACAGGGCAGCTGTGAAGTTGGGTGTGCTGTTGAGGAGGTGCACGGCCCAACGTGACATCAAGAATGATGGGGAGAACATCAGACCACGATTGCTTGCAGCTTTTATCCCCATTGTGTTCTACAGACGGTTTTGTACCCATTTTCATAACAGCATGAAATAAAATAGAAATGTGTCAATAGATAGAAGTCAAGATCAGAGAGCAGGAAAGATAGAACAGAAAAATACAGCTGTGGGGCTTTGAAATTCAATTAGCGAGGTTGGGCCACAGTTTTTGCTGTGGTTTTCCGAACTTGCAGGCAGCCAAACAGGAAACATGGCTAATTTTATGATTCTCATCTTCAAATGTGGCTTAAAACCCAACTGTTCATCAACAGATTAATGGATGAACAAAATGTAGTCCATCCACACAGTGGAATATTATCCAGTCATTAAAAAGGAGGGACATTCTCACACCTGCTACAAGATGGACAGGCCTTGAAAACCTCAGGTTACATGGAATCAGCCAGTCACAAAAAGACAAATACTCTGTGACTCCACTTACAGAGGTCCCTGGGGTTGTCAGATTCACAGAGACAGACAATAGAATAGAGGTTTCCAGTCGCTGGGGGAGGGGAACAGGGAGTTCGTGTTTAATGGGGACAGAGTTTCAATTTGGGATGATGACAACGATCTGGAGACAGATGGATGGATGGATATACAACAAATGAGAATGCACTTAATGCCACTGAACTGTGCACTTAAAAATGGTTAAAGTTATAAATTTTGTTATGTATATTTGATCACAGTAAAAAAAAAATTCAAACAAACAAAAACAAAAAACAAACCCAAAACAAATTTAAAAAGTGGATTCAAAATGCTCCCCAGAGGAATATCCGTTCTCCCGAGGTCCTTCGCTCAGAAAGGTATTTCTCAGGGTCTGGTCGTGTGACACCAGGGTGGGCGCCCAGCTTGACGGAGAAGAGCATTGGAAAGGACACCTCTGGGAGAGGTGAGCATCCCAGGGGTTGGCATGTTGGGAGTAATGTCACGGAGGGTCACCCAGGGGGAGGGAAGTGCTGCTAGGCAGCTGGACAAGTGCCATGGCTGCTCTAAGGCATGTGGAGAAGGCTGCAAGAGGAGCGTCCCGGGGCTGCCGTGACAAACCACCACACACCCGGGGAAGTTTATTCTCTCACAGGCCTGGGGGCCAGCAGCCTCCCTCTAGAGGCCCTAGGGGAGAATCCTTCCTGCCTCTTCCAGCTCCTGGTGGCCCAGGCTTTGCTTGGCTTGTGGCCACATCCCTGCTTCCCACGCCTGTCCTCTGCCTGGTGTCTTCTCCCTGGTCCTTAGAAATACACTCACTGCACTTAGGCCCCCCCTTATCCAGGGCGACCTCATCTTGACCTATTAACAACTACATCTGCAAAGACCTGATTTCCCGATGAGGTCACATTCTGGGGTACCAGGTAGACATGCATTCCTGAGGGTGCTATTCTACCCAGGACACCTGGCATCTTGTCCGTGTGCTATCGGCCCCATGGGGTTCTGCAGACGTGTTGAAACAACCCGACGCTGGACTGGTCAACAAGGGTGCCTACTGAAATCTCTTCAGGGAAGGGCTGAAGGCCCACCGCCTGCTTCCCCTCCATGACTGGGGGACCCTGGGAATTTCCATGTCCATAGCAGAATCTTTGGACGGTGTTGACCTTGGGGACCTCTGGGCCTCAGTTTCCATACCAGGCTGACCCGGGGGCAGGAGGGTGATACACAGCAGTGCCTGTGGACACCTTAGATGCTGTCAATGCCCCTCGGCTGTGGGTGGCCACCTGTCCTGTGACCAGTGAGCTCACTTCCCTTCCCAGGTCTGTGCTGAGTTCAGCATCTTCCCCACGGCTCCTCCTACTGAGGGCAAGGTGCCCAGAGACCCCACCCCCCAGACAGAGCCTCTTATATAGCATGAGCAATGACAGGCAGCACAGGAGCCGCTGGGCTGGGCCTGACATTCATCAGGATGTCACAAAGCCCAACACAACCAGGAGAACCAGCTGGCCACAGAAGGTCAGAGAAAAGCAGGGCCTGGGGAACAGATAGGAGGGTTTGCACAGATGCTGAGCCGCTTGTGTCCAGGGGCCGGTAGGCTCACTAATCAGCCATGTAGGCTTTACCGGCTTTTGCCGTGTGCACTGGGTGAGTGTCAGCAGCGCTGTTATGACAGGGCCCCGGGGTGCATCCCTTGTCCCTTCCGGCAGGAGGTAGGTAAGGGGTGCGCCCTGCCCCCATTGGAGTGGCCCGAGGGGACCTAACAGGAAGGACTCTGGCAGGTGGGCCCTGAGCCCCCGCCAGGTTTCCTGGGAGAGGGATCTGGGCTGCTCCAAGCACAGAGTAAATGCACTCCTGCCCGGCTGCCCGGTGGAGGCCCATGGGAGGGGGGCGCTTCCCTCAGGCCTGAGTGGGCTGTGTGCTCAGAAACCAAGGCTGCCCCTGCAGCCACTCTGATGGCCAGAACCTGCTAGAACTTCCCAGTCTTTCCCACAACAGCTTGAGGTCTCTGAGATGTGAGCCAGCACCCTCCCTTCCCCTTTCTCCCCTCCCTCCCCTCCCCTCCTCTCTCCTCTCCAAAGGTGAATTTCTTTTCAGAAGGAAAAAAAAAAAAAACTTTAAATTGAAGTGGTTCTGCCATCATGATCTCCACCATCAAAAGTCACGTTTAAGCCACCCACAGTTAATTTTTTATTTATAAAATTGTGCCCTTCACCTCCAATTCCCCTGAGAGAGAGAGAGAGAGAGAGAGAGAGAGAGAGAGCACAAAACAGGCCATTTATTTTTTTTTTTAAAGATTTTATTTATTTATTTGACACAGAGAGAGACACAGCGAGAGCAGGAACACAAGCATGGGGAGTGGAAGAGGGACAAGCACGCTTCCCGCCGAGCAGGGAGCCCGACGCGGGGCTCCATCCCAGGACCCTGGGATCATGACCTGAGCGGAAGGCAGACCCTTAACCGACTGAGCCACCCAGGTGCCCCAACACAGCCCATTTAATAAAATCCCAGGTAAGATGACAGGAGTCCCAGCAGGCAGGCAGGCCTCGTAGAGCCACCCTGAGTCCCCCAGCGCAGTCTTACCCCTCCCCGGAAGGAGGGTGGGCAGAGGGGCCCCAAGGTCCTTCCTGGCACCAAAGAAAATCTGCCCTGACTGTCCCTGAGAGCCAGCGCGTCACTGCACACCTGGGGAAATGCAGAAGGAGCAAAGCAAAGCAAAGCAAAGTGTGGACACTGGCCCTCTGAGTGCCCTGGACTGAACGAGTGTGACTCCCCCATGCCCAGGTTGACATCCTAACCCCCACTGTGATGGTGTTGGCCCCCCATGAGGTCATGAGCGTGGGGCCTCATGATGGGATTAAGGTCCTTGTGAAAGGAGACAGGAGAGCTTGCTGTGTGTCTGCCAGGTGACAACAGCAGGAAGACAGGAAGCAGGCTCTTGCTGGGACCCCGGGTCGGCCAGCACCCTGACCTTGGACCTCCCTGCCTCTGGCACTGTTCAAGCCACCCAGGTTGGGGCATTTTGTTATAGCAGCCAAGCAGATGAAGACCCTGTGTCTTCGCGGGAAGATTCCCTCTCCCTGCTTCAGACATCCGAGCCTCCTCCTGCAAAAATGGGTCTGTTGTTTCTGGCAGCATGCTTACCCCTTCAGCATCTGCAAGCATTTCCCTCCTGGACCCCACTGCAAGGAGAGGCCACTTTCTCTTAGCCCTAGAGCAACAGCACCTGTGGCTGACTCGTTTATTCTTGCCCGTGGAGCTAAGAAGGTGCTCAGGATAGGTTGTCCAAATACCCTACCCCAGAAGTGCAGGAGGCTCAGACCAGGATGAACATGTGAGGGCCCCTTCCCTCACCTGGACATCGGGCACGATAATGCCTACCTCCTGGGACTGATGTGGGGTTTGTAATGCATCCTCATTGTCTGGCACATCATAGTTGCTCAATAAATAAGAGCCAAGATGGTGACCCGAGAGAAACACTTCAGCAAACAGGAGTCACAACCCACCACAAATACGTGTTCTGCTTTCCCTATATCTTTCCATTCCTGCCCATCACGGAGTGACTCAGAGTCCAACCGGGCGGGGAAGGGGGCAGTCCAGGATGCCATGGTGGTGGCAAATGAACAGCCGTCACGAGAGGGAAGCGTCTGTGCTATAACCTTATTGGAGGTTTTCTGGCAAATTGTTTGTCATGATCCACACTAAAAAGTGGTCTTACTAATGGACATGTGTTCTTGTCATTATAAGGGTGATACAAGTGAGCAGCAGTCTAATTTCTGAAGAACAAAACATCTTATGAACAGAAGGAAGCAGGGTCACAGCGGTCACCTGTGTCATCTGGATGGAGTTGGATAGAGAAAGGAACAAGTGCTCTTGAGGAGGAGATTTGCAGAGGAAAGCTTACGTGGGGTCGGCATGGAAGGGACTAAACCGAGGCTGTGGGTTAGGCCATGGGCTGGGACCTGGTGGGCACAGGTGAAAGCAGAGCCAAGCAGGCAGGAGACGGGGGAAAGGATCTCCATGGGTGGATGGATCTCATCCACAACAGGGATTCCGTAGAACAAAGATCACTCTATGAAGGACCCAATCCCTTCTTTAAAACAGTAGTGCAGGAATGCCTGGGTGGCTCAGTCGGTTAAGCGTTTGCCTTCGGCTTAGGTCGTGGTCCCAGGGTCCTGGGATCGAGCCCCACATCGGGCTCCCTGCTCAGTGGGGAGCCTGATTCTCCCTCTGCCTGCTGCCTCCCCCCTCCCCTTGTGATCTCTCTCTGACAAATAAATAAATAAAATATTTTTTAAAAATAAAAAAATAAAACAGTAGTGCAGCTCAGGTCCCTGGAGCAAATGCTTACTGGCTGGTTCATTCATTCATTTAGCAAAAAAGCACTGCCTCCCCTGTGGGGCAGCCCCATGCCAGGCTCTGCCCGTGGAGTTTGTAGTCAAGTGCTGGAGGTGGCCATGCTGGACAGTGGAAGTCTCTACCCCTGCAGGTGGGGAGCAGCCCCACTCTGCATAATTCCATGCCCACCAGGGCCCCCCCCGGGCAGAGTCACCACAGTCTTGTGGCTCCACAGACTTTGTGTGAGGGCCATTGTGATGGGGTTGGGCTGGGTGAAGACCCTCGGAGCTTGGTAAATGCATCTTGCTCTGTTTGGACTTCGCTGAAGGGTCTTTCCACAAGCACACTTAGGGAGGTCAGCACCCCTAGCCTAATAAGCTGTGTCCCTCTAGGAACCTTATCATCCAGGCAAAAGTCACCATAAGTGATTATCCTGCCAAGCGGTGGAGAGCAGTGTTTGCTAACAGTGAGGCTGAAAATCAGTTCCATATTTCCCAACCCACGAGCTTGTCCTGGGGTGTCATCATCAAGGCCCCAGGTGCCTCCCTCTCTCTCTCCATCCCTCGCCCCCAGAGTGGGTGGTGGGGCAGGGTAGGGGACATGATAAAGTAGAAGAGAGTAGGAAGCCACTGTTCATCCCAGAAGTGCAAGGCAGGCCCCATCCATGCCCGTCCTTGTCTGACTCACACCTGGAGGGTGGCCGGGCCACAGCAGGAGTGGGTCCAAATGGGAGCTGCTTCCTTTTCACACAATGAGGCATGGGGGAGAACTCCATTACTCCAGAGATTATGTATCCTGACAGCGGACAAGGAGGGGCCAGGGGAACTCTTGGCCTGAAGCTCTGGGAAAACAGGTTAGACCTTCGTGTGCCATGGATGGTGGAGGCATAGTTTGTGAACCTCAAGGACCTATTTTCAGATCTATGACCTCACATGAGCCAGGCATCATATATATCACAGAGACGTGAACTGTCAGGAACTCCTGAGGACTGTTGCCCTCAAATCTGGAGTAAAAGTTTCAACAGCCATCAAGACACAGATCCTCAGAATCTGAGTCCTTCAACCACCTGATAGGAGGTTGACCACAGACATGAAGAGCTGCACAGGGAGCGACAGATCCAGATATCTCTAGGTACCATGCTAGGCACTAAGTTACAGATAATGGCATTCATACAATTGTTTTGTGGTCGTAACAACACTGTGTTTTAATGGGCTTCACAACAGGAACTCTTCCTTCTTTCCTCATTTATCCCCTAAGAACAAAGTTGAAAAAAAAAAAAAAGAAGTGGCCTGATTTCATACAGGCATTCATAACTGCCTGTGGGCAGTAACCACAAGTTCGTGGTCTTGCTAATGTGTATTGCTGAGTGTTCTCAGCAATCCTGTGGGTGAAGCATTCCCATCCCCATTTTACAGAGGGGAAGCTGGGGCTCAGAGTACTTAATTGTCTTCCCTCCTACACCTCTGCCTTCAGAGGAAAGCAGCTCCAGGACATCTCTGGAGCAAGACCCACACTCACTGGGGTGGGGCAGGACCCCAGGGGCTTTACCTTGAAAAAAGCCAGAGCATGGCATCCTGAAATGGGAAAGAGACAACTTTGATCTGGGATCCCTTTGTATCCTCACACTCAACTGAGTCCTAAACGCCTGAAAGTAGGACATGCTCTTCTTTCCAGGCCACTTTCATCTCTGTTCAAATGTCATCAGGGTCTTCACGATGAAGTCACGTTTCCCTGGCAATATAGTTGCTCAAGCTGGTCCTTCACAATGATACTGCCACTGTTCTTTCAGCCATCAGTTGCAGAGTCCTGGGAAGCTGCATCCTTTCAGCCACCCAAAACCAAGGTTTCAGTCAGCTGGGTAAAAACCTCTGGCCTGGGATGTGATAATCTGTGACTTTCCAGCATGTGTTTGATTGACATCCATCTACCTATCCATCCATCCATCCAACCATCCATCCATCCATCCATCCATCCACTCATCCATTTAACAGGCATTAAGATCAAACTCTACATCATCCCTTTGGTTAAGTTTTAGGCTTCTCTAGAATGGAAACAAAGAAGTAAAATGTGAAAAGAGTAGTGTGGTAAATTCAGACGTTAAATCTAATAAGAGATAGTCATTTCCGTTAAGATTTCAGCCTGCTCACTCAGGTCTCCTATAACTGACAACTTATAAATATGGTTTAATGCCCTGGACTCCTCTCCACATCTCTAGTTACTCTCCTTTTTACATATACATGCAAAAATGTTCTTTGGAAAATTCTTGATACTTAATTCACATTCCCTGCACTTGCCATCCAACTTGGTCTTCATCCCTCATCTAATGGGGTGCTGTTCCCCCATGCTTCCACAGAAATTACACTTGCCAATTCTACAACCCAATCTTTGTT
This sequence comes from Phoca vitulina, assembly GCF_004348235.1. Classification (NCBI taxonomy): domain Eukaryota; kingdom Metazoa; phylum Chordata; class Mammalia; order Carnivora; family Phocidae; genus Phoca; species Phoca vitulina. Next base: position 545,952 of record NW_022589825.1, on the reverse strand, counting down.
ACATGTATAGATTAGGAAGATTTAAATGATTGTTCAAATGAAGACAAACATGTATTTCACCCAGAGGAAGAGATTTCTGTCCCTCATGACAGAATAAATTGCTTGGGTATAGATAAGGATTTTAATGCAGTGGGATCAGTTATGTACAGGCTAGAGTTGTAAATACTCTTCATAGAGTCAGAGTCAGATAACAGGAAGGCTATGCTTCAGACAGTGGTCTTTCAAATGAAGTGCACATTTTCCCCAACATGTCTCTACTTTTCCTTCATTAAAAAGGATTTTGCAAATATATTTTGTGCATGTTAACAATAATATTTTCTGGTCACTTCCATAACCTCTTTCAGAACTTATTTTTATTTCTTTTTAAAGAAAACTATGTATGGAATAAAATTATGTGAAATTATAATTATTATAATTATTATATATTATTATAAATTATAATGTTGTTGAGACTGCACCCCTTGTAAATACTTGGTCACCTTTTGCAAAAGGAATCTAAACAGTTGCAACTGAAGGCACGTTGTTATCATCTTGTCTTTGGGAGATGTTGTTCCTTGTTGCAGATGGGTAATTTTCCTTTTTATCAGGGAATGCTTGTTGGGGGGCGGAGCAAGATGGCAAAGGAGTAGGAGACCTGGATTTCATCTGGTCCCAGGAATTCAGCTGGATAGGCATCAACTGTGGAGAAGTGAATCTGAGGCGATATTTGGGAGGATAGACGGCGGGGGAGGGGGCCTCCGTCGGCCACTTCTGGCAAGTGATAGAGCCGCGGAGCACAAAATCGGAACTTTTAGAAGTCGGCTCCGCTGAGGGACGTCGCTCCAGTGGCTCAGCGGGGGGTGGAACCCTCACTGGGACAGTGTGGTCTCAGGACCCTCGGGGTCACAGAAAGACCGGGGGTGGCTGAGTGCAGCAGAGCTCCCAGGGATCGGAGCAGGGAAGCCGGCTGCAGAGACGGAGCCGAGGCCCAGGCTCTCAGCTCAGGGTTGCCATAAACCTTGATCCGCGGCGCAGTCGGGCCACTGCTCCTCCAGCAGGGACCCAACAAGCGGCAGATCCGGGGAGACTCCCCTTCCTCCCCCGGGAGGAGCGGCGCAGGAGTGCACCGCAGGGATCTGCTGGGTGTGGGGACTCCAAATGGATTCATGTGTCAGAGATAGAAATGCTTGGTCACAGGCCGGGTGAGCACGGAGTGCGTCTGGAGACCGGGGAGACGGGAGTGACTGACTGCTTTTCTCTGGGGGCTCACTGAGGAGCGGGGCCCCGAGTTCTCGGATCCTCCGGGGCAGAGATTGGGAGGCTGCCATTTTCACTCTCATCCTCCAAAGCTGTACGGAAAGCTTGCAGGGAACAAAAGCTCCAGAGAGCAAACCCGAGCGGATTACTTAGCCGGACCGGCAAGGGTGGGGCAATTCCGCCTCCGGCAAAGACATTTGGGAACCACGGCAACAGGCCCCTCC